>NW_015151990.1:50060-63586 GCF_000732505.1 Cyprinodon variegatus | reverse complement strand
GCATCTAGTGGGTGTAGTGCTTATAACATTTGTATTAATGTAGCAAAATTATGCTTTTCTCTTTTAACAATGAATTGCTCTTATCAGCACGGATGCTCACATTGAGCATAAAAAAAGGGCATGCATATTGCATAGCACCAATGACACCTGACCAATTGTGTCCCTACCAAAGTTCAAATCAAACCTACGCCCTTGCATGAAAGAATAACATTTGTTATTGGCATGAGCGGGGAGGATATTACCATAAAGCTTGCTCTGAAATTGATGCACTCATCATCATCATCATCATCATAATGATAGTGGTGGAGAGCAGTGAGTTGCACTACAGGGATTCCCCATGTTCCACCACTACTGTACGCATCCTGCCTCACGTAGCCTTTCTGTCTAACGGCCCTTATATAGGATGTAAAGTAGGAAGAAAAACAAATAGATTTTCACGTTTAAATTGTGATAACATTTGTAACACACTGAAAAAAATTATGCAACCGTTTTTCCTGCATTTACTTAATCACATTTAGTTACTTTAACTCCTTTTTTGTACCTATTAACACGGTAGGACATAAAACAATTATGTTAAAGTAACTAATAGATGCCCAAATCTGTATGTTTTGATCTTTTTATTGAATAATATGTCATCAAAGCACATCTCTCTGTTTTTTTTCCTTGTGATTACATTCTGTGAACGCCATACAAACCAGACCACTTTGGTTATCATCGCTCTGTAGCAGCTCAGAGGCCGTGAGGAGTCCCTCGTTCAGAATGGATCCTGGTGGTGTGACGTCATGTCGCTATGGAGACCAGGCGTTATAAAAGCTGAAGTCAGACCCGCGAGCGGCGCACACTGACTCAAGCAGCATCAGCAGTGAGGTGAGTGAGAGCTCCGCCGTATAAGGTTTACGCTCTTAACGTTAGTCTAAACTATATATATATATATATCGATATTCTTATCAAACATTCATCAAATATTAATATTAATCGCTTTCCCCGCGGAGGCTGTACCTCCATCACGGAAGCTACAATGGCCTTGCTGCTTTTGCCGTCCTTTTTTCAAGGTTAATTAATCGGGTGTTTTAGTCTAAAGACGACATTCGTGGTAGATGAAGGGAGTGGAGGTGAAGTTTAGGTGTTTTTATATATATTTTCTTTCTAACCCGCTCTGTTTGCAGTTTGCTTCTGAATGATGCCGTCAGGAACGCAGGGAGAAGGGGAGGGGATGCGCAATGGCCTCCTATTCTCGAAGACACTTTATGACACAGCTGCATCCTGTAACATTGGCTCTAACAAAGCAGGGAAAAAAGCACATTGGAAATTCCTTTTACTTTTAAAATAAATTCTTGTTAATTCTTGCTCTTTTTAAACGGAAAGGGTTGCAAATTTTGCGACTATCGTGACTTTTTAAGCTCTCCTGGCTGCATCTGCGGAAGTAGACAGGACTCCATGTTATGTAATCCGGTTCACGCTGTGTCACAGTTTCCTCTGTGAAATATTCGGATACTCTTTCCTTAAAGGGGGAATGAGGCCGATGAAAAGCTTCACATTATTCATTTATTACAGTTGTGCATCATGTCGAGTGATAAAGCTGCTTCTGAGGTGAATAAACGAAGCTACGTGCCTTCTGTTCCCTTCATGATGAAAGTCTGACGTTTTACAGCGGAGGGATGGATGGGATCCGGCGGTTATAGGATTTAACGGCCCGAATGATGAGGAGATCATAATGTGAACGGTTTAGTTCAGCCTAGCTTGAGAGAAAGCGTAGTGATACATCACTGTGGTGCGTCGTTAGGACGGAGGAAAAAGTGGCGCAGTGGCGCATGATTCTGCCGCAGTTTTACACACTGGACGGACCTGTTGATGAGGCCTTGTTTTTTTTTTGTTTTTTTTTTCTCAAAGCATTTGGGCAAAATTAACTGCATTAAACCGGACTGTATTAAGCACTTATGCAAAATTCTAACATATATATTCGTAGAGTCACGTGACAGTTTACAGGAAGACGCAGCGGGATGAAGGTCATCGTTTGAGGATGATGAAGGGCACAGCAGGCCCACAGCTGCTCCGCTGATGCTAATCAACATTTTAATCCCAACCTGCTTTATATCACATTGTAAACGGAGACACGAACCGCTCCAGTTCAGTTCAAATTGCTTTTTAAGTAAACGTTATAGATGGAAGAACATTAGCATTAGCTATGACCTAGCTAGCTTCTATTTCTGTCAAAATCAGGTATTAGCATTGTTTTATTACATATATTTAATCATCTTTCGTGAATATTTATGCATTTAATTATCTAAGCAATCTATTTTACATTTTCTTTTCTATTTTGGAATGTTTTCTTCAAAATCTGATGTTGGCTTATTCTGCTTGTCATGCTCATGAGGGTTATTCTCATTAATAAAAATACTTCATGTTAGCTCATCCAGCTTATAGCAGCTATTTAGAAAAGGTTACCAGCTGACAAATACCTTCAAACTTCTTATTACTCTGTTACTCAAAGTGAATAACGCTTCCCAGCGAGTTTTTGCTGGACTGTCAGCAAGATGAAAGATTATTGATATTTTTTTATGCTCACAGAAAGTAAAATTTTGTGGGATCCCTCATTCTCAATAAGATCGCATAGTTTTTAATACAAAGTGCAAATTTTATATTTCTGTCAAAACATACAGTTTTGATTTGAAGTATTTCAACTAACACTTCTAAAACTGAGGTATTTTTTTTTATTGGGAGTGTGATAGTAGCAGACACCCCACATGTGGTGCAATAAACCATCAGGGAAGTATATAGCTTTAGCTTCCCACTTTACAGCTTTCACAACGTGGCTCTCAGATATATTTCCTGCTAATGGTCATTTGCATACACGAGTCACTCATTCTTTCTGGCGTAATTGCGAGTTATTTCAAGATTAACTCAGTTTTTCCCCCCTGAATAGTGGTTTGGTTGGTATGAGTGTCCCCCTTTGAACATACAGCTTTGTGGGAGAAGAAGAAGCATTCAGAATGACTCAGCATTCTCTGCTAAACGGTCACCGCTTTTAGGAAATGAGCCATCCCACATGGAAGAAGGTGCACACATGCTGCATGCTGTAGACAGGAAATGGGAAAGTCTTAAGATTTAGCAGTAGAATCATGTGACACAGACTCTTATATATTATAAGCAATAAAATACCAGAAAAAAATCACATTGTGTGGGTGTATGGTATATAACCTTCCTTGCTTTATAAAGCATCAAGGTAAATGTATGTTGTCACATTTCACAAGTTAAAATAGCTTATGACAACTTTGTGCTGTTACATTGTGCCAGTTCATTTTAACCTATATTTTTAGTTGCAGTACAAGTTTGTCTATGTCTGCATGTTTTAGACAAGTGATGTGATGAAGTAGAACATTTGAATGACTTGTTCAAAGCAGCAGAGAGATGTATCTAAGGTGACATCGTCATAATACCAGGCACACCCCTGGAAGAGGAAGTGATTGAAACTGCTAGTAAAAGGAAAGTTTGTTTTATTGCACAAGAAAAACTCCAGAAGTTGGTGCTAAAAAGACACAGTAAGAGGCGTTTAAAGAGGAACAAACATCACCTAATTGGATATTCTGCAATATCTCTGTCCAATCGACCCACCGCAGTGGAAAAACACTGAGGGTGTGTCGGAGGAATAGGAAGCTGGGGGAAGGTTTGAAACACCAAGGGCAGACCAAGGAGGAAGGCTGGGGGGTGGGGCACTGTGGTGAGGATACACTCAGAGAACTTGCTCATATTCACCAAATGTTGTAAAATCTCTAAAATAGGATCTGTATGCCTCATGTCTTTCAAGGCATTTGCATTAAATTACAGACCAATTAATGCATTTTGGAAAAAAAATCTGCAGAAATACATCATTGCATAATACTTACAAGTTGTAATGCAACCTGGTGTATCTGTCCTTTTTTGGTAGTCTGGTTATGACACATCCTTCCCCCCAGTGGTCCCTGCAGTGCAACTTCAAGAGGAAAATGGGTTGAAGTTAGGGGGAGGGGAGGGTTTTTAGAAAACAACAGAATCAGACAAAGAGTGGCTGATCTGGTTAAATCTGGGCTAAGGGGGTCGACCCTGGGCGTCTGCATTTTAATGATTATGTCTGGGTTTGGGGACATGAGAGAGGTCAGGTTTGAAAGTCATGATTCAGACAGGAGAGAAAGAAATTGATCTGAATGTTTAGGGGGTATCTGTCTGATTAACCTTTAATGGTAATTGCAGCAATACCCATCCTATGATTCACTCTGATCCAGGCCTTTGCATTACGTCCTTTCTTTAAAAAACGGCTCCTGCTTTCAGCTTTAGCATCGATACCATAAAACTTTATCTAAGCTTCCTGGCCCGCCTTTATCATTAGATCTAAACTGAAGGTTTCCCCAGATACGGAGCTTCTGGAATCTTCTCTCCTTCCTTACTAAGGAGATAAAGCAGTAACAGGTGATATCTCACAGGAAAAGCAAGCTCGTGTTCAGCCTCTATCCTGCTTTCTTACTGCGTCCTCTCCTGACATATTAATGAGTGGCAGCAGATTGTGAGCTCCAGCCATCAATGTGTTACCTCCCTGCTCTCCACTGCACAATGGGTCCTCTGTAAGCAGCTTTTCAGTATAAGTGCAGCCTGAATACCAGACTGTGGATAATGGCACCTACGCTTATAAAGACGCAGCCCTGGAGCCATTTTTATCTACTTCTTGATTAAAAGTTTGTTTTAATGTGTATAAAAACCTCATTAAAAATACACCAATTATTTGTTTTTATTTTGATAAAGATGTCTGTCTGATTCAGTATCTCTTTATCATTTATTTCCATTCGTGCATCAAAGCATTACCCCCTGTTATTTGAATTTTATTTGATTTTTAGGAGGTTAAACCATCAGGAATAAAGCCTTACTTTTTCTTTACTTTTAGATTATCTTTAAAGGTAATTCTGGCTGCAAATAAAGCAGATAAGTCATAGTGACATGGTGAGTTATGGCTTGAGAACCTGGACTGCACATTTACCTGATAAAGTGATCATTGTTTGTTTGAGCCTGAGTTGCATTGACTGAATTTAGTTGAAGAAACGTCTTTTCTTTGAGACCACTTCTCCTTTGCAACTTCCATCCTCTTTCTTCCCTCCCCTCAATTGGCCAATCCCTTAAACAACCTCAGGCTAACACTAAATGACATGAATGGGATTGTTTTGTCGAGTGTGTGCAGGTTTACATACATGACTTGCCTCGACATGTCAACCCATCGGGAAAAGTGATGAAGTTAGAAAAACTTTCCACAGCTGGAGTCTCCTATATTTGGAATTCAGCTCCAGCTGATCTCCTCCATCAGCCTTTGCTGCTTCTTGTTCAGCAGACGTTTCGACCTGCTTAGAGATGCAGAGTGGACCACACTGTTGGATCATTTGTCAGCAGGGCAGCCATTTTGTTCTGGGTAGCCAGGGCAACTGCTCCTGTGCAGAGAAAAGTGAGAAGCTAGCATGCATGGATGAGAGGCAGCTGATTATAGGAGGAAGAGAGCTACCTTTCAACTTTGTGAACACAAAAAGTAGAAGCACATAAACCCCCCCCCCCCTCCTTAGCTGACCTTGTATACCAGATGCTGGTTGCAGAACATAAAATGGCTGCTCTGCTTTCATAAAAAACTCACATAAATCATAATAAATAAACAGATCATAAGGACCCTTTAAGATGAACCAAGGTATAGTCATTCACATCAGTTCAAATGATACACTAGGGTTCTCCAAATATGTACTGTGAGCAGTAATGTTGGGTTCTGAGAGATAAAATTAATTGTAATCTGGTTATTCCTTCAGTCTATTTAAAGTTCTCCCACAATGCATTTCAGCGGATTGACAGCTTGTCCTCAAGCCCCAACACACAACAGATTAGGAGATTAGAGCAGTTGAAAATGACCAGGAGCCAGATCCTCCCTACCTGTTCCTCACAGACATATTTAGGAAGTTGAAGACACACTTTATCAGCAGCATTTTGTAAACAAGTATGGTTTTCTCCCACAGAGGCACCAGTCAGATTTTTTTAGGGACATAACTGTCCTTAAACTTGAGCAATAAGTGCCTCTTTTGTTGATTATTTTCATTATTATATATGATGATTGTAACATGCTCCATGTTTTAATCACATGAAGTTGGTGTCTAAAGACCCAATCTGAGTCCTTAGAGTGTTTAGGCGTTTGGGGTAGAAAGACACAGGATTCATCCTAAGGTACAAGCGCTACATAAAACAGCGAGGAGAAGCAGAGAGAAAATGAGGTCAAATAGTTGTTGCAGAGCCAGACGCTCCTCTCTGCTGAGTTGGAGGACACATCTCCCTGCTGCGTTACATACCAGTCGCTTTCTCCCGGCCTTCTGGATGCTTTGTTTCCTAAACATGTCCCTGCATGGAGCAGAACCTCCAGACCCAAGTTTACACGCCTGGGAAATATAAAATTTAATCGCCTGTATGTTTGAACGCTCCTCTATTGACGTTAACCTTTACGTTTTTTCAGCCCCAGTACCTGGGTTATAATATGGTTTTACATGTTACCTGCTCTAAGTGTTAATTTCTTTTATATTTGAACAGTATTACTCAGACTTGGTGAATTTTTCATGGTCTGTTGTAAAAAGCAGTGATTGCTGGTTTATAGCAACAAGACTTTCCAGTCTGACCAGATCTCTGACCTGGTTTAAGTTAACCGTTCTCAAAGCCCTCACCTATCGCTCTGTTTGTTTTGTCACCTCTAATGTTCGCTGTTGAAACTCAGTGTGCTGCTAAAATGGTGATGTTTTCCAGCAGGGGTCAGTTTACCTAAATTGTCAGGCGTCTGTCGTTTCTCACTGCCGTTTTTTTGTCTTGCAGGTAACTCCACACCCCCTAAGCAACAGCAACCATGTCAGACCTTTGTGTTGGAATCAATGGGTGAGTTCAAGCCTCATGTTTTATAAACACTATGGTCATTTTCAACTGTTTTTATTTTCTCTTCTTAAAGCTATGCATGAATTGGTGCCCTCTGACACTACTTAGGAAGGTTCTTTGATTTTTACACCAAAACAAGTATTTCTGGATTCAAATGTTAGGTTTTCACAAAGTGTGATGCAAATTTAGCTAATGAAACCTTTGATTTATTGTTTGTAAGGATAAAAAAAGAAGTCTTTCGGTATAAAACACAAATCTTCCTTCCTGATTTCCTTTAGACAATTATTTAGCAGCTGTTAAAATCACTTTCTCTCCCTTTCTGCAGCTTCGGTCGCATCGGCCGTCTGGTCCTGAGGGCATGCCTCCAGAAAGGCATCAAAGTCGTCGCCATCAACGACCCCTTCATTGATCTGCAGTACATGGTCAGAAAGCTGCCTCCTTAATTAGTTACAGCATCTAATTCTGATTCATTCTTTGGTTAAATTAGAGACATGGAGGGATTATATATCAAGCTGATCCAAGAAGTATAACACCACATTTCATTGTCTGATTGGAAACTTTTTTACCAGTTTGAAAAACTGGAATCAATTAATCTCAATTGGGATCTTTCCCCAATTTTTTGTTAGCTGAAGTAAAAATAAACATGAGTGTAGAACAGCTTCATCCTTCATCTTGTTAGTGGCATAAGCTTCCTGCAAAGTTTTGCAAACTGGAGACGTGAAGTAAGCTTCTAAGATTATTTAATTAATTTTGATCAGCTGTGTAAATAGATTATGTTAGTCTGAGCAAAGTCGATCATTAAAACAAAAATTAAACTAAATCTGTAAATAAACCACAACACAACTGCTAAAACTTTGCATTCAGACTAGGTAAAATTATCCCGTTGAAGCATTGAAGTACAAAATCTCAATTAGCTGAAGTTAAATCAGACTAACTACAGTAAATGTCATTTAGATCAGCTCTGTTTGTTTCTTGTTAATAATATTTGTATTTAGTAAACATATATGTGACCTTATCATTAGGAGTCGTATTGTTGTTATCAATACTGTTGATAATGGGTAGGTGTTCACTTAGTATTGCTAAAAATGAGATTAAAGGAAAGCTCAAACTGATAAAAGATGGAAGAAAGGTGCAGGGTGTCTAAGCTGTTATTTATGTGTCTAATATAAAACATAAAACGCACTGCCCATGTGTATCTGGGCTTCAAGTGTTTGTGTTTAGATCAATGTGTACGTTTATATGTAAGCTCATACATANAATTATTTAGCAGCTGTTAAAATCACTTTCTCTCCCTTTCTGCAGCTTCGGTCGCATCGGCCGTCTGGTCCTGAGGGCATGCCTCCAGAAAGGCATCAAAGTCGTCGCCATCAACGACCCCTTCATTGATCTGCAGTACATGGTCAGAAAGCTGCCTCCTTAATTAGTTACAGCATCTAATTCTGATTCATTCTTTGGTTAAATTAGAGACATGGAGGGAATATATATCAAGCTGATCCACGAAGAATAACACCACAATTCATTGTCTGATTGGAAACTTTTTTACCAGTTTGAAAAACTGGAATCAATTAATCTCAATTGGGATCTTTCCCCAATTTGTGTAGAACAGCTTCATCCTTCATCTTGTTAGTGGCATAAGCTTCCTGCAAAGTTTTGCAAACTGGTGACGTGAAGTAAGCTTCTAAGATTATTTAATTAATTTTGATCAGCTGTGTAAATAGATTATGTTAGTCTGAGCAAAGTCGATCATTAAAACAAAAATTAAACTAAATCTGTAAATAAACCACAACACAACTGCTAAAACTTTGCATTCAGACTAGGTAAAATTATCCCGTTGAAGCATTGAAGTACAAAATCTCAATTAGCTGAAGTTAAATCAGACTAACTACAGTAAATGTCATTTAGATCAGCTCTGTTTGTTTCTTGTTAATAATATTTGTATTTAGTAAACATATATGTGACCTTATCATTAGGAGTCGTATTGTTGTTATCAATACTGTTGATAATGGGTAGGTGTTCACTTAGTATTGCTAAAAATGAGATTAAAGGAAAGCTCTAACTGATAAAAGGTGCAGGGTGTCTAAGCTGTTATTTATGTGTCTAATATAAACACATATAACGCACTGCCCATGTGTATCTGGGCTTCAAGTGTTTGTGTTTAGATCAATGTGTACGTTTATATGTAAGCTCATACATATCGATTTATTTGTGCAAATATGTAACTGAAGTGGAACTGGGTTTAAAAATAATTTCTTGGAATGGAACAATATCAATTAGTAAAACCCTTGAATTTATCCTTTTTCATTTGCATGGAAACTTTGTGAGACAATTTTATTTACATGTCCTGCCCTGTGGTTTAGATATGTTAAATTGGTTCAATTTTTCTCAGATCACATTAAATAGAAAGTACGTAATTAATGTAATTGCACCATTTTCAATTCCTGAACTTAATATTCATATTTGTTCTCGTTATCTTTAATGCAGTTTGCATGAGTGAACTAATTAAAGAGATACACTTTATTATTATCTGTAAATAGACTTTAATTAATTAATGCACTTAAAATTACATAGTAGGACTTATTTATTTATTATATATATTTATTTATAATTCTCTGTTAGCTCTAGTTTTTTTTCTGAAAAGCAGATAAACATTCTGCGAGGGTCCTCTCACATTGACTCTGCATTTATTACCATTCACTTGTAGGTCTACATGTTCAAGTATGACTCCACCCACGGCCGTTACCATGGCGAGGTCTCCCATGATGGCGGCAAGCTCATCGTTGATGGCAACCCCATCTCTGTTTTCCAGTGGTAGGTAAATCTTTATGAATGTTCCGCAGGAAACATTATGTCTGCAGCTAAATCTTCAGCCTAGTAGAAACTAAAGCGTTGAACTTTATTTTACTCAATGCAAGAAATCTCTATCTTTAAATTGCCCCTGGCTGCCTTCAGGGTGATTCTGCAGCTGGTTTGTGTTTTTTAGAGCAGTTTTTGTTACTTTGATGTGTACGTGTGGATTCCTAGCGTTGGAGTGAAGCTTTCTGCTCCACCGTCTGTGGCAGCTGTTGCTTTAGCTCTTTGTTCTGCACAGTCTCATGTCTGATGATGGGAAAACTGGCCAAAGGATGGATGTAGACAAGACATTCTTGCTTCACAACCCACCAAGGATCTGAAGGCTAGACTATAGTGCAGGTTTAGTTTTTAACCATCTCCTTTCTGCTTGTTTGACCCAGTATGAAGCCTGCTGAGATCCCCTGGGGCAGCGCTGGAGCCCTTTACGTTGTAGAGTCCACTGGAGTTTTCCTCAGTTTGGAGAAGGCCAACGTACGGACACACAGTGAAATGAGCTTTTAAAGAATAACCCACCGTTTCTGGGATAATAGCCTTTCTAATATGCTATTTTACTTTGATTCCAACACAGTTCCACATCCAGGGGGGCGCAAAGCGCGTGGTTGTGTCTGCCCCCTCGCCTGATGCCCCCATGTTCGTCATGGGAGTGAACGAGGACAAATACGACCCGTCCTCCATGACCATCGTCAGGTAATGTCCAGTTTATATTAGTATCAACCTGCAGCATCTTTTTAAAGCCTTGCTGAGTGACAACATGTTTTCCTTTTTCCTCTCAGTAACGCCTCCTGTACCACCAACTGCCTGGCTCCTCTGGCCAAAGTCATCCATGACAACTTTGGCATTGAGGAGGCTCTCATGGTAAGGACTAAACTCTGATATATTACACTGCGTTTGCATGTGTTTAGCAGTTTTCTGTTTGCATGTTTCACACCATGTAACCATGTTGCCCTCTGCAGACCACAGTCCACGCATACACAGCCACCCAGAAGACAGTGGATGGCCCCAGCTCCAAGGCCTGGCGCGATGGCCGTGGCGCCCACCAGAACATCATTCCAGCTTCCACCGGTGCTGCTAAGGCAGTGGGCAAAGTCATTCCTGAGCTTAACGGGTACGTCGGTCACCGCTGCTGGACGAGTCAGAAAGTCTGAGGTATTCAGCAGCACGTCTAATATTTCTTCATGTGTGTTTATCTAGCAAGCTGACAGGAATGGCGTTCAGGGTGCCAGTGGCCGACGTGTCTGTGGTAGACCTGACCTGCCGCCTGTCCAAGTCTGCATCCTACGCCGAGATCAAGGAGGCCGTGAAGAAGGCGGCGCACGGGCCCATGAAGGGCGTGCTGGGTTACACTGAAGACCAGGTACGTCACAGAACCTTCAGCTGTCTCAGCAGCTCTGAAAACCAGACGTCTTATTAACCAGTGAGGTTTGGCTTTTCCAGGTGGTGTCCTCCGACTTCATTGGCGACACCCACTCCTCCATCTTTGACGCCGGCGCCGGCATCTCCCTCAACGACAACTTTGTCAAACTCATTTCCTGGTAAGTTTAAAAATATCCCCCATATTTATAACAATTTCTACAGGCAGAAGCTGCCGTCAGAGACTAGATTTGAAATGCCCAAAGTGAACCTGTATATGCAACATTTGTAATTATATGTCCTGATTTGAAAGTGATTTTCTCTCAATTGAAACTATTTATTAAAGTAAAACGGAGTAGAAACTTTATTTAATGGTTTGTTTTTATTTGCTTATAAACTACATTTTATTGCAAAGAAGATTTTCAGTTTGGCCACATCTGGGCCCTTAAGAAAGACCAGAGTAAGCGAACACAGACTCGCATTGTTACAAATGACTAGCAGCAAATGTACCTGCATGCCACTGTCCTTAATGGCCAGTAGAGGTTGTCCTATCCAGTAATACATGTTAATGACACTGGGAACCAGATGAACACATGCTCCTTAGGTAGAGAGCCAGAAAGCGAACACTGATGATGCCAGGCCTTTTTCAAACTGTGCTAATCTGGTTTCTAAAGCTAACAGTATCATGCACAGCTGTTACAGTAAACCTGTCATTTGTTTACACTTCCTATGGATGCAGTTAGTTTAATACAAACCTAGGAGTTTTGTTGCAGGTCATTTTAAATGATCTGTGCGATCTGTGTTCGATTGATCAGGTCTTTCTCAAAAATCTAAAATTCATATTTTGTTAAAACTAAAAGTGGAATTAGGTAACAATAAAATACAATTTAAGGCAAATTAATTTAGTCTCACATTTTTAAATAGAGTTTGAATTCAGTGAAAAATATTTTTAAACTAATACATTTAATTCTGGATGTTGTATGTACAGATTTACTCAGGGCAACTTCTGTTACCCAGAATTCATTTTCACACCCTGAAAACCAATCTGATCTGAAAACGGCTAAAAATTTCTTTTTGCTTCCTTCCAGGTATGACAACGAGTACGGCTACAGCAACCGTGTTGCTGACCTGCTGCTCTACATGCACTCCAAGGAGTAGAACCTTCCTGTCCTAAGAGACAGTGAGGAAAGGGACCACCGTTAACCATCGTATACCCCTCCCTTCTCTTTTACACAGAAGCCCCACCCATAGCCACGTCATTGCAGTTCCAAAGCCCTTAGCTCTACTACATACTTGTAGGCAGCAGCAGATGTGTATTTGAGTGTTTTGAGTTCATCTGTGTTTTCCTTTAATGACGAGGCGTCAGTTCGGTGAAAGTATTTGTGTCTGTGTGTGCCCCCCTCCACTGCGAAATTTAGATGTGCCATTATGGCTGAATACTATAACTACTGTATCCATCTCACTGTTAGTGTGATTTAAAGCTTCCTCACCAGTGGAAGGAGGAACCCGAGGGGCAGTCCTACTGTAACTCTGCTTAAGAATAAAGAGAAGACAAAATAAAGTTTGAAAAAAACCTAAACATCTCTCTCCAGATTCATTATTTAAGATAAATGGAACGTGTATTTTTTAATGTCAGACAAATTTTTGGAGATGGGTCCTTAAGTGGACTATGTCTAAGGTGAGGTAGACATTTATCGGTTTACTTTATTAGAAATATTGACTGAAAGGACACATAAAGTAGAGTTTAAAGGAAATACAGCGGCTGATGAATTTCTAAAAACAAAAGAAATTCAAGAAAGCCTCCAGATGGAAGCAGAGATTGGTACAACAGCAAAAGCGAGTAAGAGCAGCGTTGTTTCTGTATATTAATGCCTGATATTCACAAATTAATGTGGGTCAGAAAACACTTCAGAACAGAGGCTCAAAGAGATGATTAGTAACTCCCTACAATCACAAATTAGAGATGAGTTTAGAGAGGTGTTTTCATTCAATAAACAAACACTGCCACACATAACATAAAGTACAAGGAAATATGTATAATTTAAAAACTTCAATAGAAAAAAAATATTTGTGGAAAAGATTTTAAACCTTACTAAGTTTGTGATACCGGTTTTCCTTTAAGAAATTATTTCAATGAGTAAAACTTAAAAAAAAGGAAATCCGTATTTAAAAATAACGAAAATGAACATTTAGAAATAAAATACATTGAATAAAGATGCAAGAAAAATACATTTGCAATTTCTCTCAGTAACAACCAATATCTCCAATAGGTGGTGCTCATGTGATAAAAGAGGGCAAACTACCTTTAGGGTTGAAATGGACGCCATTGCTCTGTTCGAAAACCTAGGATGCGTGCTTAGAAGGCCAGATTCGAAGGACGATTACATCATAGCGCGGCGCCGAGGTCTGCTCGGATT
>NW_015151990.1:41672-48358 GCF_000732505.1 Cyprinodon variegatus | reverse complement strand
ATATATATATATATATATATATATATATATATATATATATATATATATATATATATAGTAAAATTTAATATGCAAGAAAAATCAAAAATACATGGAGAGGATATATTCAAAGGTCACTAGGTGGCAGCCTCTCCTAGGTTTAGTGCAGTCATAAAACCTAAAGCAGTACCAGTAAAAGACTTGTTTAAGAAGTGTTTTTTGGAAACTAGACACACTTTGACAGAATTATTAAAGGTTTATGTCATGTAAAATCTCCACATTCTGTATTAATCTTACTCTTAACAGACATGTGCAGACTTTTCTGGGATATTTGTTTCTCTCAGTACCCTGTGGCCTGATGTCCTCCTGATGTCTCCTTGATTTTGGTTTTTCTGTGTTTTTGTTATTTTGGATTTTTTGCTTCTGTTGCCATCTTTTGGATATCAAATATGCAAGAAACTGCCTAAGCTTCTAAAAACCTCTCTAAACCTTCACTCAAACTGACAATTTTAAATAATTATACTACCACTGGACAGTTAATGCAGACCTGTTTTTGTTTAATTTTATAGCCTTTACTATTTTTATGAACCTTATTTTCATTTTCATTACAGAAAAATCACCTGAGTGAAGTTGCCCCCCCACCTTCTTCAAATCAGACAAAATTTGTGTCAAACATTTGTGCTACGTTTGTGCTGGTTTGTGCAGCAAAAACTGATGTTAACTGACCTTTGATGATCTCTACAAAATATAATAATATCATTGAAATGATAGCAGTACAAATGAAAATTTTTGCCACACAAAAATATGAAATATTAGAATTAATTTTGAATATTAAATATTTAAAATAAATATATTAAAAAGTTAAAAATGCATATTTTAAAATACCTATATTTGTTGTACTGCTATCATTTTAATGATATTAATAATTGTTTGTGGAAGCCATCAAAGGTCAGTGAACATTTGTTCATTCTGAAACTCTGAATTTCATATAAATTATAAGTTGCTAACCTATGATTATATAATTTTAAACTGTAAAAAAAATGATAGTGACACAAACGAAAATTTTTGCTGCACAAACCAGCACAAACGTAGCACAAACGTTTGACACCAATTTTGTCTAATTTGAAGAAGGTGGGGGGGCTGGTTGACCTTTTGACCTTTACATTTTCATTAATGTCTTCAAAGCCAAAGCAGCACAAACGACAATTTTTGCTGCACAAAACAGCACAAACGGAGCTGAGTTAATTGACACCCATTTTGTCTGATTTGAAGAAGGTGGGGGGGCTGGTTGACCTTTGATGACCTATAGAAATATTTCTTTATATCTTTAAAATGATAGCGGCACAAATGAAAATTTTTGCTGCACAAACCAGCACAAACGTTTGACACTAATTTTGTCTGAATTGAAGAAGGTGGGGGGGGGCAACTTCACTCAGGTCATAAACCTTGAAGGAACAGGATCTAGGGCCAACAATTTGATGATTTAAGTAACCGCTTGAGTTGACATTTTCTTTACTTACCTAATGCAAGAAGCAGTCACTGATTCGTTAACACTGTCAGGCTGTGTTGTGGTGTGAACAAATCATGCCCTGATTCATGCAGTTTGTAAACCATACTGAGACTGTTGAGGTGTGATAATAGACTAATGTAATGAAAGTTCAAACCACTCCCATCTGGTCAATATACACTGTTCATAAGAACAGGACAAATAGACAGAAGAACCTTTTTATTCCTGGTGCTATAACAATTCTTAGTTAGTCACTGTAGTATTTTACTTAAAAGAATAGTACACCCAAAACATGATTAGCCTTCATTTTCTACTCACCCCCATGCTGAACAACACTCTGGAGTACTTTTTTGATATCTCAAATGCATCTGGAGATCTGGGAGGCTTCTTGCTGTCTGCTGACATTCAAATAATGGAGGTCTATGGTGCCCGAGACAGAAAGGTCCATAAAAGTCCACAAAAAACGTGTCAATATTCCTCCATACTGCTCGTCCAATGTATTCCAAGTGTCCTGAGTGGGTAGCATCCAGAATTTACTCGAAACGAAGTCATTTAGAATGTTTTTAGAGCATAAACAGTAGTGTATAGGATTTCCTGAAAGCGCGCGCCTGCGAGTTCAAGACGCTACGGAAACCGTGGCAGACCAAACCAGATGAAAGTGAGACACTTTGCCAATGGAATAAGACAATTTACATTTAGAAAAAAACAACTGCAGTCTCTTATTTCAAGTGCATAATATCTTATCTTAAAGGTAAAAACACCCAGTCCATATGCAGATCATCTTATTTACCCATTCAAATTAAGGAGAAATACACGTATATTAAGAATTATTCACCTGCTTTGTTTGTATTTTTTATTTATTATCTTTGTGTATTTTTATTTTTTACTTTCAGGCATATGTAGCTATTTGCACTGGTAACCCAAGGTTGGCAAGATCAAGAAGCATGCAGGCCGAAAAGCTGAACAATTGGGCTTTGAGAATCGGGGCCGGAATCTGCCTTGTATCTCTCTTTACCTCCTTGGCAGTAATTTTCATGATTGGTTTTGATTAATACATTTTCTGAAATTTTTAACAGTATATCTAAGTTAAAATAATAGTTGTGTGATTGTGATAAATGTTTTGTTATTAAAGAGTTGACACGAGCAGAGATTTGAGGGCTGTTTCCCAAAACCAAAGATTTAGCTGGAACGTTTCTTAAAATCCTGGCTAAAGTCTTGAATTGGTTTCAAAAAAGTATCAGCCTACATTAAAACCAATCACTTGTCCTTCAGATTTACAATGGGGCTGGTGCCTATATCAGCAATAGATGGGCAAAAGAAGTAGTACAACATAGACAGGGTCCATTAAAGTGTAACACAGAGACATACAACATAGAGATATCAGGCAACCTAGTAATCATATTTTTGGACAGTGGGAGGACGTTGGAGTACCCAGGCATGCACAGGGAGATCATGCAAACTCAATGCATAAAGACCATCATCCAGGAATCAAACCCAAGACCTTCTTGCTGCAAGGCAACAGTGCTACAAACTGCACCACTTTATAGCCCTATATTAAAACCACCAATTTGGCTATTTACTTTAATGATTTTAACATTATAGTAGTCTATATACCATTACTAACTGCATTACTTTCTAAGAGGACATTGTTGTTGATTTAGACTGTTGTTGTGACAGAAGGGCCTTAATAGCTGATAAACAAGCAAAGATGTCGTCCATAGTCGGGTCATAAAAGTAGTTCCAAATACATGTCTTCCTTTATCATGGTGTGCCCACATTTCAATTTCTCCTAGCAATTGCCTGCATTAGATTTACCATTTTTCTGGCGATGAGGTTTGCAACCTGCTGGGGCTAATAGAACTCAAAATTAAGCACTATACTGAAAAGAGCAATGCCTTGACAGCTACCCAGACTACCCTGATATATATATTAAGCTCAGAATTTCAGCTAGTGGTATTATCCTTTCTACCGGAGGAGATGCTAAAAAAAAAGTAAAATCTTAGCAATTACACTATTTGTGTGGATTTGGCATTTAAAGGTAAGATGCATATTTTTTTAACCTTCTGTCAAAAAAAAAAATGGGACAGATGAACTCAGTATTCAAGGAGAGACAGCCAGAACGAAAGTTCAAGACGTATATTAAAATAAAAACCAAAACTAAAGTAGAGCTGCTAGGATCTGCGGCTTGCGGATGCTGCAGGAGGGGGGCGGGGCACCGTCCAATCTCAGACACTCTGTGGGAGAAACGCAGGTAAGTGACCATGATCATCTGACAGAAGATGATGATCTCAGTGAGTCACTTACCTGGTTTAATAGTTTAGTCCATCACCCTTGAGGGGGGTGCGATCCAGCCGATGGGCTGACAGCTGATGCGGCGCACGTCACCCAGAGTGTCCCGGGTGCTAACAGGCAATCCCAATACTCTGGTTAGATTGAGCCATGGTTTGACCTAATTCTCAACATGCATTAAATTACCTGAACATCTTAGTGCTTCAGATGATCAGCAATATCAAGACAAAGTGGCCTGACTTAGTCAATGACTCTCAGATCTGTATACTCAAACTTTTTCATTGTCATAGTTTCTGGGGATGGTGTGCCAGACTCATAAGACCTTTTTGACACAAAAGTGAGAGGATCAAATATTTACGAAAGGGACCTTCTAAGTAATTGGTACACATAATTTGTACATTTATCCAAACACTAGCAGTCTACAAAATGTTTTTCTATCTAATCTTGACCAGCTGCCAGTTTCTCTTTGGTCTGGTATGATTAGCTCTGAATAAATATTGAAAGGATGTGTTAAAAAAAAAAAAAGAAGCGATGACTTGATTTTCATGCTTGATAAATTCCCTGGTGGTGACTGCACCAAAGAGGGACTGAATACCAAAACAAAAAAAGAAATAGATATATGAACTTGTAGATGGTGCACTTCCACTGTTAGTCTTTAAGTTAACAGATGTTGATTTATGAAATGACAAGTAACTGGATAATGGTCAAGATAAATGGTTAGGAATTGTATAATTTAGGTTAGTTATTCAATCTGTTGTGGTGTACTGCTTTAAGAAATTTTAAGAAATATATGATGGACTTCATGATCTTGTAAAGAAGATACAGACCTGCAAAGCTGGATTACTTATACCTGACTTTACAAAGCTGCCCTAATTGAGCCTAACTTGGTCTTTCTGAAACGGATGAAGCCATGCTTAGTCAAGTCAATTATCCTGGATTTCCTGATTCTGGTTTATTTAAACAGCCCCCTGGTTCTTCTCTGAAAATTTTATTTTAACATTAAACCAAAGACCAATGTAGTTTTGTTTTTTATGCAAGACAAAGTGGGATGATCCTTCTTTGAGACAATCAGCAGAAGCACACTGAAGCTTTAATGGCAGACACATTGTACTGTTAGCGTCTGTAAACTGATGTTTACCTGCTCTTAAAGAACTGTTCACCTAATCTTTTTTTTCTGATGTCTTCTTTTTTTTAAACCATGCTCACAGATTTGTTTCCTCAATAAAGAACACATTTATAAACAGTAGTGTGATACACAACCCTTTTTCTTTTCAGTTATTTGTTCTAAAGGTATATTACCCAAACAATATAATGAACATAGCCAAAATAAAAAAAAATAAAGATCATAAAACAAGGGTGGCCTGTTAAGTGTTTTCATTATTGTATATCAAGACATGAAGTGAAATGTTCTGGTTAGCTTGAATGTTTATGGGGTTCCGTTAGTGCCAAAAATATGTTTATGTGTCTTCTGGTGTGTCCATGTATTGTGCTTATGTAATGGAAGTCTATATGTCAGATGCATATGTAACAACAGAGCAGACGACAGGTTGCACCAGCAGAGGGAGACGACAGGGGAGAACGACAGGTTGTAACAACACAGAAGACGACAGGTTGTAACGCCAGGTTGTACCAGCAGAGGGAGATGATGGGACAACGACAGGTATAACAGCAGAGGGAGACGACAGGCTGTAACAGCAATGGAAACGACAGCAAAACGAGATCACATGCTGACGGGTTCAACAACATGGTCAAACAACATAAAGTGAAGAATAATGCAATGCACGTTATCCCTCATGTAGACACGATACATATGCTCACAGCATAAAGACACAACATATGATTCTGACATATAGACTTAAATTACTACATATACAGCTTCCATTACATAAGCACGATACATGCACACCTTACATAGACACATGGACATACCAGAAGACACATAAACATACCAGAAGACACATAGACATATTTTTGGCACTAACGGAACCCCATAGCATGTTAGCATTAGTGTGTATCAACATATGAACATCTTTTCCTAAAGTTGCGCTCTGCCCATCTGATGGATCTACATGAGACAGAAGCCTTCAGATACAAGACGTCTGACATTGATAAAGCTGTATTCAGGTTTCTTACCTCATGGTTGTGATTGCCAACTTTAAGGAATGAGGTTGCCTTATTGTTTAGGGTTTTAATTTTCATTTTTGTAATCCCAGAAACCAGAGCTGGTCTAGTTTATGTAAGGGTGTGGTGTGGTCAGGTAGGAAAGTAAACCGGTGTAGTCTGATTCTGCTAATAATGAAAGGGCCAACAGCTGTAGTGTAAAGTACTTTTTCAGAACCAGGCAATACTTCACATTGGGTCCGAAAATGGGTCTGTAGCAACAAGCGGTCTACAACACAATTAAATCAGTTTTTAAATGTATCTTAATGCTCATCCAGAAGTCTTTCTGAACAATCAATGCTTTTTTTAGCCTAAAAGGATTTTTTCACTTTGTTATTTAACTGAATAAATTAAAGATGTGAAAGCTTGGCCTGCTTTTCAGTGGCCAGAAACCTTGGGGGACCACAGCAGGTTGGCAGGAAAAGTATAGCACAACAAAGTGAGTCATTTAACAAGCTGGGTAACTGACAACCAAAATAAGCAAAACAAATTAAGCCTATAGCCTAAAAACATTCTACCGGGCCAAGCATGCCATTGGTTTTGTGAGGGGATTTCTGTGCACGATGATACTGTGCAAACTTAACATTTCCATTTATTAATTATTTGAATTGGCTGTAGCTTATTTCAACAAATACAAGCCATGCTCAAAGAACAATATAAAAGTATGGTTCTTTGTTGAGCTGAAATGGGACACAATTTGGTATATACACACATTTATATACACCCAAACACATATATATATATATATATA
>NW_015151990.1:35670-41281 GCF_000732505.1 Cyprinodon variegatus | reverse complement strand
TTTTTTTTTTTTTTTTTTTTTTTTTACGTTTAGCAGCTGATGTGGTCTGACAGGAAAAGGAGTACAAGAGAGGGCCGGGGAGAGACATGTTTCAGTGAATGCAAATTTGCCCTGCCCCTGCTACAGACACTCTGCTGCACCTCTCTAAAACCGTAGGTGCCTGCAGACAGTGCAGCAGACAGGAGGCCACTTATTGGTCAAATGTACATCCACTCTATACTATCTGTATTTCCTGTTTGTTACCTTACAGGCTTGTTTCCTTTGTATAAGTTGGACCAGCTAGAAGAGCGAGGTGTGCGAGAATGCTGGGACCCTTTTTCCACCTGGATCACCGCTCCTTTTTACCCTCATGTCCCTGCGTGTGTCACTGTTGTCGGAAAATTTGTATTTCTCTTCTATTATATATTAATTTATCCTATTTACTCGCTATAAAAGTTTTCACTCAGTCTGTTTCTCTCTCAAGGCCACACAATTCCCTGCAGGATGGTGTTTATAGACCAGACATAGCTTCTTCCCATAATAAACCAGATTCTTTCACAAGGATTATTCATAACATGTTACTGTTTAACCAAACTGTTTGTAATTTGTTTTGACTCTGACTACTTTTCCATTGTTGTAAGTAAGGGGGGATGAACGCTGCTCATGCAAAACAGGGCAGAATGCTGTGCCATAAGGGCTGTATGATGAACTGTTCTCTTTGTGCAAAGATATGAGTAAATGTGCCGACTGAGTGAAATCCACCGATCTCCATTTATTTAACTTGGGTGAATAGTTGAATACTTTTTTCCCACGACAATTCCTTCATAGTCAAAGAAATGCAAATGCTGACCAGTATATTCGGAATATGGAGATGTGAAATTAATTTGTAGACATCCAGAATGTATATTGAAGATGTGGAGAAATTGTCATTTAGACAAAGAAAAAATGTTTTGTTTTGTTTTTTTTTTCAAATAGGAACACATATTCAGTAAAACTAGTACATATTAAAACAGCTTGCTGCGATTATATCATGGGATAATTTCTTGCATGGTAGTAGATCGATGTAACTATGTAGGTGAAATCATCTGGCAGCAGGTGAAGATGAAGAATAAAAATGTTGTTCTAATAGATGGGACCTCATCATCTCATGGTTTCTTCAGTTTGATCATGTTTTCTTTTACACTGTAAATACTGAGTGGCCGTTTACAGCCACTTCGGATGTTTTCATTCAAATAAATGGTCTTATTAGAGGCTATCAGTCCCATAGAATAGCTTCAGATTGTGCCAGTAGGCTCAGTAGGTTGTTATTATTAAGTGAATTCTAACCCTAACGTATTTATTTCTACCCTGCGGAATTAAATTATATATTTATGTGTAATCTGAAAATAATTTAAGTAGTTCTTCATGTACTACAAATATGACTAAATAAAACTAAAATGTTCTCCTATCCTGTCTCAGAGTTGTAGAATCCTCTCCCTATAAATATTCAATAATCTGTGGAAAAAATGGAGATCATTCTTTAATAAGATCCTCATCAAACGGACATGCAATGTTTGTATTTAGAACCTAATGTGTCTAATGGATGTAGTGAATAATTTGTTCTTTTTTATGCACAAAACAAAGACAATAATCTGATTAAATCAGGAAATAAAACAGCACGATTGGCTGTAAGGAGAGCGGAGCNCATATTCAGTAAAACTAGTACATATTAAAACAGCTTGCTGCGATAATATCATGGGATCATTTCTTGCATGGTAGTAGATCGATGTAACTATGTAGGTGAAATCATCTGGCAGCAGGTGAAGATGAAGAATAAAAATGTTGTTCTAATAGATGGGACCTCATCATCTCATGGTTTCTTCAGTTTGATCATGTTTTCTTTTACACTGTAAATACTGAGTGGCCGTTTACAGCCACTTCGGATGTTTTCATTCAAATAAATGGTCTTATTAGAGGCTATCAGTCCCATAGAATAGCTTCAGATTGTGCCAGTAGGCTCAGTAGGTTGTTATTATTAAGTGAATTCTAACCCTAACGTATTTATTTCTACCCTGCGGAATTAAATTATATATTTATGTGTAATCTGAAAATAATTTAAGTAGTTCTTCATGTACTACAAATATGACTAAATAAAACTAAAATGTTCTCCTATCCTGTCTCAGAGTTGTAGAATCCTCTCCCTATAAATATTCAATAATCTGTGGAAAAAATGGAGATCATTCTTTAATAAGATCCTCATCAAACGGACATGCAATGTTTGTATTTAGAACCTAATGTGTCTAATGGATGTAGTGAATAATTTGTTCTTTTTTTATGCACCAAACGAAGACAATAATCTGATTAAATCAGGAAATAAAACAGCACGATTGGCTGTAAGGAGAGCGGAGCCAGGGGACACTCCCAGTTTACTAAACAAAACCTTCTGTTGATCATGTTACTACGGTGATTAAAGCAGAGGTTGAGGAAACTCTCTTTGTTAAACGGAGTTTAAGTTTTAATAGAGTAAACCTTTTCCGTGAAACGGAACCCTGGCATGTGAAAGATTCTTCCCATTAATGCACAGCACTGTATTGCTAATAGGTGATATTTTAAAAATAATATTTCTTTTTAGACCCTTTAGGAATCAGGGGCACAACGCTCAGAGCAGGATGATGAGAACCAGAGCTCCCTGTTGGCAGACCAGGAAAAGGTATATTTAAAGTACAGCCAAGCCAAATCAGTTTTTCAGTGGTTTCTCTAAATCAAGTATTATGTCGAAATCAATGAAAATCACTCTGTAAGAATGGCCCATTGATTGATACACAGGTTGAGAATCTGTGATGTTTACAAATACTCTCCATGCAGGCTGACTTGCTGATTTGCAACAAATAGGCAAAAACTGTAGTCTTTAGAATTGCAAAGCAGGTAGATGTAACCTAAACTGTTGCAGCTGTGACTGCAGCATATGGTTGTGATTTACCCCCTTCTTTC
This sequence comes from Cyprinodon variegatus, assembly GCF_000732505.1. Classification (NCBI taxonomy): domain Eukaryota; kingdom Metazoa; phylum Chordata; class Actinopteri; order Cyprinodontiformes; family Cyprinodontidae; genus Cyprinodon; species Cyprinodon variegatus. Next base: position 38,332 of record NW_015151990.1, on the reverse strand, counting down.
TATTTCACAATTTTGCTCCAGCTGTGTTGGTTTACCTAATATAATAATAATAATAATAAAAAAAAATCAAAGTCTGACGGTTCAATGTGACAAATTCTTACAATGTTTAAGGGATGTAAACACTATATTTGCATATCCTTTTCCCGAGACTACTTGAATTCGAGCAATTTGAATACAATAAAATGATGTCTAGTCTAAAGAGCTTGTTACACACACATTCAGATCTCTCTTTTTAACCTCCTTTACTTAGTCAAGCATAAAAGCTAAACCAGAACTATAGTGACCAAGAAGTATTCATACCCAATGAACTTTCAACATTTTGTCACATTATAATCTCAAACATAAATATATTTAATTGAAATGTTATGTGAGAAAACAGCATAAAGTGTTAGAGAAAATGTGAAGTGGAAAGAAATTAATACATAATTCAACACACATTTTACAAATGAAATATTTGTAAAAATGATGGATATTTTACCTAATTGCTAATGACTGAGTAGAGTCTGTATAAAACTCAGTATAAATACAGCCTCAGGGGTTGGTTAAGGGAATAATTGGCAGCAAATAACATTTTAAAGTCAAAGAAACACCAGAGAGGTTATGGAGATGTTTAAATCAGCCTTATGCGGGAAAAAGTCTTTTAACTGGTTCAACCACATTTCACTGAATATTCCACAACTGAAAACCCACCAAGACCAGGCCTTCCACCCAAACCTTAACATCGAACAGGAGAGCACTGATCAGGGATGCCGCAAAGAGAGCCATGACAAAGCTGGATGAGTAGAGATTTAAAGCTCAGGTGGGGGAATCCGTCCACAAAACAGTAATTAGTTATGCGCTGCACAAAAATGGTCTTTATGGAAGAGTGATGGAAGAAAACCATTGTTAGATAAAACCATAAGAAGTCCTGTTTGCATTTTGCCAGAAGCCATATTGGGAACACATCAAACATGGTGAAGAAATGCTCTGGTCAGACAACCAAAATGAAACATTTTGGCCAAAATGCAAATCCAACCCAATCCACTTTATTTATATAGCACGTTTCAATAAACACAAGGTTTCCAAAGTGCTGCACAAAAAGATAAAATAAATAAAAGTAAATAAAATAAAAGCACTGCCCACAAAGGATAAAAATATGCATGTATATACATAAAATCAACGCTCTACATGGTGTCAAAAGCCAAAGAAAAGAGGTGGGTTTTAAGAAGAGTTTTAAAATGAGACAAAGAGGGGGCCTGTCTAATGTGCAATGGCAATCCATTCCAAAGTTTGTGAGCTGCAACAGAAAAGACGTGCAGCAGCATTTTGTACCAGTTGAAGATGAGCAATTGAGGACCTACTAATCCCCATATAAAGTGCATTACAGTAATCCAGCCGAGTGGTCACAAAGGCATGGATTGCTGTCTCAAAGTGCTGTCTCTAAAGGACTGGTTTGATCTTTGCCAGCTGCCTTAACTGGAAAAAGCTAGATTTCACCACAGCTTTTATCTGGATGTCAAGTTTAAGGTCTGAGTCTACTTTTACCCCAAGATTTTTTACAATTAGTTTGCAATATTGCGCTAACTAACCCAGATCAATTGGGTTATTTAGATCAACTTGGGGTGGGGGTGGGGGGTCACAGAGAGTCATCAAGGCTGATAGAGAAAGTCCGATGTGACAGGTAGGACATGAACCATTCCAGTGCTGTGCCACTGATGCCCACCCACAGCTCCAAAGGAGCAATCAGGATTTCATAGTCCACTGTATCAAATGCTGCAGTCAGATCTAAGAGTACAAGGACAACACAGTGTCCAGAGTCAGTAGCTAAAAAGATGTCATTAGGAAAGTACTATAGTGGTGGATAACTAACGATGGATTTCACTCTAAACATATCATCCCCACAGTCATATATATAAGGGTGGCAGCATCATGCTCTGGGGATACTTCTTCTTTTCAGGGACAGGGGAAATGGTCAGAGTATATGTGAAGTTAGATGGAGCTAAGTACAGGGCAATATTTAAAGAAATAGGAGCCTGCAAAAGACTTGATGCTTGGACGAAGGTTCACCTTCCAACAAGACAACAACCCTAAACAGAAAGTCTGGCTGCAACGGATGGTTCAAAACAAAACATAGTCATTTGATAGAATGTCTCAACAATCCAAAGTAATTCTCTTATCAATTCTGTGAACAATGAACTTCATAAGTGCACAGTGACATTTGTCTACCTTCGAGGGGGACATTCAATTTCTGCCTGCCTCGGCGAAAACAGAAGGCAGTGAACGGGAGCTGCCAGCCTGAGCCAGCCAGGCTACCCGTCTCGTCACAGTCATCTAAATCTAATGGAGAAGGCATCCGTTTAATGAAAAAGCATTACTGTAAAAGTTCGGGACATAAACTCATTAAATTCACAATAAACTCATCTCCCCGTGATTTAAATAAATGAGGGTCACCTTTCTTTCGCTCCCTGAACTGCGGAGCAACTTCATAGCATGTTTAATAACCCCAAAGAGAGGTAGGAAATTGTTTTGTTTCCAGGAATGTCATATGATTTACTAGGAACCACATTAAGCACAGCCAGTGATATAAAACTAGCTACTTCCCACCAGAGTTGGCTTCCATGCTGGTCATAAATTTAGCTTCTGTCCGGAAGCATCAAAAACACGGCATTCGTTAAAATGTATG
>NW_015151990.1:27351-34905 GCF_000732505.1 Cyprinodon variegatus | reverse complement strand
ACCATTGTAATAAAATGTAGCTATCTTGCTATCGTGACAGTAATGTGACTGTTTTTCCACAAGCAGAAAATATTAGGCCCACAGAAAGGATTCAAAGACTAAACATCTCTGGCAATTTAAAAAGATTTTTGGGCTTTTGTATTATGGTTGAAAAAAAAGAGAAAACTTTAGATCTTCTACTCTATATCATCTCTAAACATAAGGAGAAACAGAAATAAGCCTGTTTATCTTTTTAGCCATTTGATGGACTTTTATATTTTCCTTTTCACAAATGCTCTGGTGAAAACTAAAGAAGCTAATCTGCCCTTCCTAAAGTCAAGAGTTCTGCTTATGTAAATGTGAACAGCAGGTGGGCAAGTAGTGTCACTGGTCAGCTCATTGCATTGGGGTGTGTCTTGATGACACTATCCTGTAGAAGGGTATAAAATGAAATAGCTCCTCTTCACCTAATGATCAGACTTAATGTTGCTAAGTATGGGAAAGAAAGGCCGCTCTGAGCTGATGTGCCTCCTCTTCACGATGGCTGTGCTTTGTCTTGAAGCAAAGATACACAAAACTGTTTACATTTCTTCGAAGAAACTCACTTGGGATGAAGCAAGAAAGCACTGCCAGGAGAACTATATCGACATGGTTACCTTGGACGTAGTAAACCCCGAGCTGCTGAATGAGTTGTTGGAGGAAGAAGACGAGCTGCTGAAAGAATTTTCGGAGGAAAAAGACGACATTAAATTCTGGATTGGTTTACATGAGGATCCTGAGCAATCGTTGGGGAGTTTGATCAGTGGAAAGTGAGTTTCCATATGATGGCATATGTATAATGACATTTCCATCTAATGAAATTCTACCGATAACCACCTAAACGTGTCTGTGTTTATTTCAGAACTGGTATAGGCTCGACAGAAGATGATGACAATGACAGCGAGAGCTGGCGCCCCACGCTGCAATCGTCTGGTGGCTGTGGCTCTTATAACAGCCGAAACAAAAAGTTGGAAATCGAGTTATGCAAAGAAGAGCTTCCCTTCATCTGCTTTGGTGACAACCTGATTTTAGTGGATGAGAAAAAAACATGGGAGGATGCACTAAATCACTGCAGGAAAAAGATAACTGCATCCTCCAAATCTGACCTCTTGAGCATTACCAACCCATCTGACTACTACTACGTCACTGATCGGATCTACAGAGCCACCACTGAGGAGGTCAGAACCCAGTTAAGTACTACTGCAGTATTCTGAACCAGACTATGAATCACTGATGTATTCCATGTTGTGTCAATCAGGTTTGGACAGGCTTGCGTTTTCTGGGAGGGGAGTGGTGGTGGTCAGATGGAGAGACTTTGGACCACCAAGAGACGCTGCCGGGGTGCCCCAGCCAGTGGCAGCACTGTGGCACCCTGTCCAAAAATAACAAGGGATTCTGGATCACCAGAGACTGCTCAGAGAGGAGGAGCTTCATCTGCTATTATGAAAAAGTAGCTTAACAGAAGGAATATGTGTAACTCTATTCACTGTTGATGTGTATAGTCCCATGCTTGCTTTCCACTGATGTAGCATTTTGTTGTGATAGACGAACATTTCAATTCATAAGTTGATAAATGTAAAAACATGCTTTTTATTTGTTAATAGTGCCAAAGCATTGATATTTTAACACAGAGAGATCCAAGATGGTAATAATCTATGTATGTAAAGCTGGACTTAGGGCTGAGGAGCAATATTTAAATATTCAACCAAAAGCAGCAAGTAGTTTGATTTATGTTATTTAATTATCTCTTATCTTATGTCTAATTGCTTTTGCATGGTCACGCTGTGGTAGAGTTTTTACCACCGTTGTCAACAGCAAAGAACAAGGCAATGGAATTCATACAGATTATTTCAGCTGGTTAAGTAGCAATCAGATAAATCTTTTTTTTTTTTAATCTAAACTTTAAAAAAGTTGAATCTAAAAGTATGTTAAAATTCAGCTGAACTAACCTGAGATGAGTTAAATTTCTTGTTTGTTTACAAATTTCCAGAATTGCTTAAACCTCCTTACTTATTAATAAAATAACACAAAGTTTCCTTTTAATTTAAATACATGAAAAACAAAACCTCCTGAAGAAACTACAGGACTAATATGAGAGCACTCCACAGCCTTATTTGATCCTCCGTAGCTCTTTATTTGCTTTAGCAGTGCTTATAGGGTCCATAACAGGCTGAACGGCCCCTTGGCAACCATCTTAAGCGTCAGATATGGTCTCTTGACATGGTGACTTATGAAATGTCTAAATATTTGTTTAATTTCTATCTATTCTTCACCATCAGTTTATAATAAGCAATAATTGTATTCTTATACAATAATATTTTGGATTGCGCTGTGTATACATCATGCTGTATAAATAAATATTCTTTGCCTCCTGGCAGATTGAAAAAGTTTCAACGATTTAGTGTCCATTATCCTCACAATTCAGTAAAAACATCCCCCAGTGCAATACCTCCACCTCTGTGCCAGACTGTCAGCCTGGTATACTAGTCATACAGTCATCTTTCTCCACACATGATGGTGGATGTGATCCTGGCCTCCTCCAAACAAAGCTCTTTCTCTGCAGTCTTTTTGCTGAATGCTTTAGCTTTTCATTTAGGGACAGCAGTCATAACAGGATTTCACTTAATTATATGGGAAAGTATGTCCGCAGTTATATCTGAAGCTAGGAAACAAAGCACTCGTAGAATTTCAAAACTCCCTGCAGTGTCCTGCTTATTCTTTACTTCCATCATGGCTTCAGCTCAGCTGGGACATAAAATATGAATAAATTGTAGGATGATGCTCCACTAGTTGATTGTTCTAATAAATATTTACAATAGGGATGCGACCAACGACAGCACATTGGCGGGACATCAAAAGAAAAATATTACTGTGGATGAATACATCATAATAAAGTTGTCATCCTTGGATGCTTTGCAGAACATAGAAATTCCTTAACAGATTCAAACACAAACACTAAACTTTAAATTTTTTGAAGCTGTGTGTTGTTTTTATCATTTTATTGTGGAAATTATGTTTGCAATAAATTATTAAAACCTAATGAGATTTATACCAATCTCTTTGGTATTTAACCTTATCTAAACAATGTTAACAATGATATTACTTAAAGAATTTAAGGATTGTGATTTTATCTTTGCTGTGGTGAAAAAGGGTCTCTCTGAAGGATCTGCTCAGTCCTGTGTCTAGGTTTCCTTTATCATACACAATAATGATAGGTAATATTGACTAGACATCCATGTAACTTTTTTTTTTTGGCTACTTTGGAATGTTGAGACTAACTTTATCATTTCAATTGTATATATATATAGTGAACATATGAAGGTGATTTTTCTACAAATGAAAACAGCATTCTCGCAGACTCTTTTGCATGTTTTTAAAGATTCGAATTCAATTCTTTGCATGTAGCCTGATCTCGTCCCGACAAAGCAAAATACTATTTTGAATGTGGAAAATTTAAATATTCCACAAGTGCGTCAGTCGTTCTCTGTACTTACAATTGCAGTGACTAGATTTTGTGGAAATTCTATTAACTTCTCAGAGAACAGTGGCTCTTGGTCTATGCAGGTCCTGCACTAAATATTTCGCGATTCTTGCAAAGCCAATGGCAAAGAGCATGGCAGGGCTTTAATGTTTCTTCTCAATTTGAAAAAAGGTAAGTTTTTGATTAATTCAATTAGAATAAATGACCTGCAGAGCAGTGATCAAGGTCCAGAAAACTATCCAACTGATTGGTTGGTTTAATCTGTAATATATCCTTTGAATAAAAACGCAGCCTATAAATCAGCCCTGAATGGGCATTAGCATGTCAAATTCACTTTTTTTTTATCAGGAGGGATATTTTCCTACCAGTCAAGCTTTGTAAATGGAGACAATTTGAATAAACCACCAAAATAACAGCTTATAAAACAGGCATGACTGCATTGGGATCTGCTTCTATTAGAATATTTTTTTCATATGGGAAAAGCTCTTTTTTTAACCAATCTCTCAATTGGTGTTTCTGTTAAATCCATTATATTAGATACCATTGGTTCCCTCTCATAAGTGACTGTTCAAGAGCTACTTAGAATTAATAAAATTAGGTTAGAATGGGAGCATAGCAACTAAATATGGGCCTAATGAAAATATTTGCCCATGAAATATGATTTTTATATTAGATTTATCATCAGTTGTAAATAGATTTATTTGATAAACACATTTAAATAAATGTATAAATGAATGTACCTCATAAATATAGCCTAATGGTTCGAAAACAGAATTGATCTAAAATGAATTTCTTTTTAAAAAAAAGATGTAATGTTTGGGGCACTTAACAACTTTTAATTAGATGTTTTGGGTTATTGCTGAGCTGAAAGATTGCTTCACAACCTGTTTAAGCAGCAGTATTTAAACATGTGTCCCTAAGAACTCCCAAGAATGATAAAAATCTACTCTTGCAGTTGTCTGTTTGTTCCCTACTCCTCTTGAGATTTCAGCTGATAAGTGAAACTGCATATATTGAATAAATTATCATAATATAGAATACATATCATAGCCAAAATAAATTAAGTCATTCAATAAAATGCTATTAAAATATACTTCTTACAGGATTGTTACCCTTATTATTGCCTTAAATAGGGAAATTAAGAATGTTATTGATTGATGCGAACTTCTTTCCTAGAAAGATATGATAATACAAAATACAACTTTAAATTGTAAGTAAATAAGTAATAAAATAATTTAGAATTTGATTTAATTTTAATTTTGGGTTTGTCTTTCTTGTCATTGGCTGTTAAAGCCTGTAGAGTGTCATCTAACTTGACAAAGCCAAATCCTGTTAAATCTTTATTGCTAGCTGATAGTTGTTATATGTGTCTATGGAATCCCAGCATCACTGTCCCAAGTAATGTATTTTATTCTATACAAACTCTATCAATCTCCAGTTTGGTGGTGGTGACATAAGGCTGTTGGACCAACAGAGCACATAGTGGATGAAATAATGAAAATGGAGGACTTTTTACAAACGCCACAATCTTCTTCACCTCAGATTATCAGCTAGTTGGATGGATGAAATTTGAACATGATTCGTTTTAACAGAAAAATATTGTCAAAACACATTGCTAGTCTAATCAATTTAGGCTAATTGGGCTTGGGCCATTTTGCCAAAATTGAAATTATATTTTTTTTACCCCAAATCCTTTTTTTTCATGTTCTTTTTTTTTCTCTTTGATTTTCCTACATTGCAGGAATTGCTTTGTTTCAGAGTTTCTTTGTTCTCATTGCCTTGAATGCCTTTTTTTAGTGCATTGTGGATTTTACTGTTTTTTATAAAATGCTTACATCTGGCTTGCATGTAGGGATCTGCATAGTCACCTGGTGACATTGGGATGTAAAGCTGTGTGCCATCTGCATAGTTATGGAAACTGATCTCTTTGTTAGCTATAATCTGAGCTAAGCGAAGCATGTAGATGTTGAATTGTAGGGGCCCCAGAATGGAGCCTTGAGGTACCCCAGATCTCAGTTTTTTGGTTTCTGACTTAAAGTTCCCTACTAATGTATAAAAGCCCTTTTGCTTTATTTAAAACCAGTCCAGTGCTGTACCTGACGCTCTGATCAAATCGAGTGATCAACGGCATCAAACGCTGCACTGAGATCAATTAGTAACAGCAGTATGGTTTTTCCAGGGTCTGAATTTATACGAATGTCATTGAACACCTTAATATGGGCAGTCTCAGTGTGGTTGGCATGGAAACCTGAGAGGAACACATCAAAAGTTTTGCACCTGATATAACCCGGTGCAATCCTTTTCTCTTGAAGAGGTTTCTCTTTTACCAATAAAACCAAACGATGTTGCAGAGCAGGCTCGTTCACAAGCTAGTTATACGAATAAATACGTCATTAATTCCAAAAGGGAAGGCCCTCTTTAAAATTGTTTTATTTAACAATAAACGTTAAAGGGGCAAATGTTCGATTTCATGTCAAACTTCGCCACAGAGCTACAGCCACACAAATGGGGCGTCACTTTCTTGCCATAGCGACAACGGCTTTCCGTTTTCATTGGAGGGAAGAGGCCATCCCATTCTCATTTATACCCTCCACCTTTAATCTAGGTACCTTCCACAGCTGCAACTGGGACTTTATTGGGAGTGGCACTTGATAATTAAGGGGAGGTACATAGTGGGAGGTTTGGGAATCAGCCAGAGGGTCTATGGAGCAGGTCATACAGCTGGCTACTCGATGCTGATTGGCAAACATACTTCAGATTTTGACTGACAGTGACCAGACAGTGAAGAGGTTTTCCTCATGAGTTGAGAGAGAAAAGTGATCATTCAGTCAGAGCAGTCATCTTGTGCTGAACTTTTGTCTATTCTTTATTATTTTAGAGCACTGCTTAACAGTTATTTTCAACCGTTGTAGTAATATGTTTTATGTCTTTCAAAATTTTTTTATGCAATATGTGACATTTGGATTTATTTAACACCATTGGGCCCCCCTGTTTCAGAGAGCAGCAGCTGCCACTGCTCTATAGTCACTAGTTTGTCAGATCTGTGCTGCCGTAGCTCCTATATAATTATATAGAGCAATTTCTAAGGCAAGGTAAAAATAAAGATTGAGACTGAAAGAAAATAAAAGACACACTTATGTATAGTATATTGCATTTCTGTCAGTAAATCCCTGTAATACTTACAGCCTGTAGCTTTAACATGAAAATATAGCATTGAAAAATATATCAAGATGAAAAGATCTTTAAAAACAAGGCAAGATAACTCTGTCTTAAGCTTTCAATAAGTTTATAGTTTTCTTCTGATGAGGTAGTCTTTGAACTGTTTGTTCATCAGGGAGTAATATCTATGAAATGCATTTTAAGTTTTAATAGAATTTATTCCAATAAAAACATTTGATTATGACCTAATCATTAAGAGAAACAACTCCTGTACCTCAAGCTTACTCATCCTCCCTCCTACATATCCTAAAACCACACCTCCTTAGACACGATTAGAGCTCCCACAGTCTAATGCTATGTTCACACCACACCTGATTTCAGCAGCAAAAGCCTGCTGTTTCATTTTTGATGCTTTTACACATTAAGGTCAGAAATGCCTCAAGAGCATCTTTGATGCTCCTGTTGCATCGAATGGCATTCACGCCATTGAAGTCATACAGTCTTTATTATTCCACTGCCTAGAAAAAAAAAGCAAACAAACAAAACAAAAAAAAACTAAAAGAGATCATTGAAACTGCTAGCAAGATCAATCCCATTTTTGGTTGTTGTGCATACCCCCCACCCCCCAAAATGGCATGTGCTTCTTTATTTGAGGTGCTTTTAATCCATCTGTTTAAAATGATAGGACAATGGGTCAGGTTGGGTGGAGGCTTTGAGGACCCAAATGCAGAAATAAATTCACAGATTTAATGAATAATCCACAGGCAAACAGGGGCAAAAAAATCCAAGAATGCAAAAATACTAGAAAAACCAAACAAAATACAATCAATGTCATGGAAAATTCACGAGAGGAGCAAGAGACGAGGAAGCAACAAATCAACAATAAAAAAGCAGCA
>NW_015151990.1:15228-27058 GCF_000732505.1 Cyprinodon variegatus | reverse complement strand
CCCATTGACTTCCATTGATTTTCAGTCATTTTCAACCTATGCCTATTCTATGCCCTAGCCCTGCACCTAACCATTACCAATGAATACTTCACTCTAACCCTAAGCCATTTGATACATTAGCCCTAAACCTAACCATTAGCAAAATGGTTAGGTACAAAGTATAGACCAGCAAATTGTCCTTTTCTTTGCAACGACAGGTCCTCAATTTGATGGAAGAATTGGAAAAATTGTCCTCACTCTGATGGCTAGACAGGCACACACACACACACACACACACACACACACACACACACTGACACAATGCTTGTTGATTGATTCTTTAGTCAAACAAGAATTTCAGTTGAGACAAAGGTACTGTTTAGTCTGATCTATGCAAGTATTTAATGATGGATATATGAGGTGCTGGGATACAATGTTACACAATTTGGTACAAAAGAGATGATGATTGGTCTCTGTTGAATCTAACATTGACTGTTCAACTTGTTTTCCTTTATTTCAAAGAATTAAGCTTTTTTTTTCTTATTTACTTCTCATAGATTTTAAGTAATGAGACTGCCATGATTATTTCTCCTCCAATGGTAGTTCTTAGGAACTTCTCTGACATTTGGAGGACTGGCGGCTTAGTGGTTAGGACACAGAGCTTGGAATCCTGTGGTTCTGGTTTAAGCCCCACTCCCACAGATTGCCACTCTGAGCAGAAATCTCAAGCTGTACTTAAGTACACTTTTTATGTATCTATATTTTACTCCATTACTTATTTTTCTGCTTACTTCTGACTTCTCCTCATTAGATTTTCACACAAGTATATTTATTTTCTATTCCTTATATTTTTAAAACAAACATTACTCGTTACTCTTGGCTTCGGTTTAATGTTTATAAATATTTATTTCACGCCATGTGCGCCATCCAATGCAGATCATTTGCGCCATCCACATCTAGTAAAAACTAGTGTAATTGGATGAGTCATAGAACGTAAACACTTATTGGTTAGCTAAAGGAAATCATCAGAAGCAAGCAGGAGTTCTTCAAACTGTAAACGTGAATTGTCTATGCCATGCTACAATGTCTGATTAAGAAAAAGATTTTGAAATGTCGGAAAAGTCGGACACAGGTGAGAGCGTATCGGGAGATAGAGACGGAGACCAAAAAGACCTCCCTCATCCTTGGCCCTATCTCAAACAATTTTTCAAAATAGTCGTAAAATTGAGCTTTCAATTCATATAGTGGCATCTGACTGTTTTTTTTTTTTATTTAAGATTACTTTATACTTTTATACTTTAAGTAGTTTTTTGGAGCACATACTGTTTCACTTCTAGTTGAGTAAAGAGGTCAAGCTGATACTTCAACTTTTACCAGAGTGTTTTTAAACTGCAGTATCTATACTTCCACTTAAGTAACAAATGCGTATACTTTTGACACCACTGACTCTGAGTCCCTGAGCAAAAGACCATTAACCCCACACTGCTCCCCATGCGCTGCACAAATGGCAGCCCACTGCTCCCCACGGGTTTAATGCAGAGAGTTTGTTTCGTTGCCCTGTCCTTGTAACAGTGTAATGTGTAACAGTGTAACAGCTGGGAAAAAGTCTTATTCTTGGACCACACAGCCATCGGTTTAACATTTTAGGATTTTAACTGAACCCAAGTGCATCACAGGGCATCAAATCTTATTTGTTACTTCAGTTTCAAAATTAGACTGAGGCCTCTAAACATGTGTTCTGTGCACCACTGCATCAAACTCAACTTGATCATTTGTTACGGTTATTAGTTTAATGGCAGAAGATGTTCTGTCTTATTTGTTGCTTTATTTAGTCTCACCTCAGCTGCCCTGCTTTTAATATTTCAAAGCAGGGCAGCATCTTGGCTGTTGCGTGGAGGTGTTTACCTTCCTGTTACCAGCATGGGCCCTAAGAAGAATCCAGCCTTGGAGGATTTTGAGGAGATAAGGAAAGCATTGGATTTCCTTACTGGAGAAACCTCGGCCATTCATCTTAAGCAAAAGTCCATTCTGAACCTGGTTGAAGAGGTGAAGGCATTACGGCTGCTGAATGACAAAAAGGACAAACAGATTACAGTTTTGGAAGACTGAGTGGCTGACTTGGAACAGTACGCCAGAATGAACGATGTGATCATCACTGGACTGCCTGTCAAGCCCCACTCTTTCACCGGCGTCGTGGCAGTGCCCTGTCCGGCTGGTGAGCCGTCACCCGACGAGACGAAGTCCACAGAGGAACAGGTGGCCTCGTTCCTCTTGCCAAGAGGATAAAGCTGGAGTGTGACTCAATTAAAACGTGGCCATTCGCTCCAGAGATGAGGGAACAACAACAAACTGCAGATTATCATGAGGTTCAGTAACTGGAAACAAAAAACTGCTCTACTGACACAGGGCGGGTTGCTAAAGGGCGTGTTTATTAACGAGCACCTGACCAAGAAGAATGCTGAGATCGCAGGGAAGGCCTGGTTCCTGAGGAAGCAGAAGAAGATTTAAATAATCGTCAACTAATTTAGTAATTAATTAATAATTAACTGGAGTATAGGGCAACTAAAATGTGCCTTTTGTCGACAGAGCTATATATATATTATTATTATCATTATTTATTTTTGTGTGTGTGTGGTCTTGTTTTACCTACAGTACAATGTGAGGGAAGCATTTTGTAAAATATCCTACATGCGAGGACTTACTGGTACATATGGGGACCTTTAACTGGTCCCTATATGGTAAAGTTCTGTTCTTTGAGTTGGGGTTAGGTTAAGGACTAAGGTGTGAATTCAGTTTAGGTTAGGATTAGGTACATCTTGGTAATAGTTAGGGTTAGGGTAAGGATAAGGGTAAGGATCTGGGTTAGGCCATATAAAATAAATGCAAGTCAATTAAATGCCCCCATATGTCATGAAAACACAGCTGTGCGTGTGTGTGTGTGTGTGTGTGTGTGTGTATTGGACAATAAACAAGTATAACAGGAAGCCTACTCTACCTTAGGTTCAAGTGGAATTAGAGGGAGAGGGGGCATGGACAATAACTTCTCCCCTCAGACAATTTCCATTAATCAATGTCACTTCTCTGGCCGTATATACTGACAAGTTTATTTAGTGGAGGGTTTTGTTTCTATTTATGTTCAGGTGAATTTACTTAGTTTGAAAGTTAGGGTTTGATTTAGTTGATGTTAACTAGTCTCTGTTGTATGTAATTTGTTGATTCATTTATTGTTGTTTTTCATAATTGTCTAATTAAATTCCTATTTATTCGTCCATTCAAATATCTTAAAACTAATGGAAAGATACATTAAATTCAGCCCTGACTGGGATAATCAGCATGTCAAATCGAGTCATTAACCAGGAGCCGGATTTTCCTACCAGCCAAGCTTTGTAAATGGGCACAATTTGAATAAATGATCAAATTAATCAATTAAACTGCTTCTGAAACAGGTAGAACTTCATTGGGGCTGATTTTGTTTTAAATACGATTTTCATATAAGAAAACCTAAATCAACATTTTGATTGTTCACATTTGATCCCTACATTAGCGTTTTATATTAATCTATGAGATTTTATATCTTGGTTCTTTCTCGTAAGTTAATAAAATGATTTTAATGTTTGACAAAACATTTAACAGAAAAGGCCAGTTGTATTTTCAGTTTATTTATTTATTTTTATTAGGCTAGCTTGATAAAGCAAGTTTAAATTAATATATTCAGGTCAGGTGAAGCTTTGTACTGTATGTATTTCCTTATAAGCTGGAAAGTACTGGATAAGCATGAGTCACATCGCTCTAAGGTGGGGCAGTTACTGGTCAGCTGATTGCATTGAGGTGGGTCTTGATGACTGAAACCTGCATACTGGTATAAATAAGAATGCTCCTCTCAAGTTGCAGACACATCTGACCTGAAGTGACAACAGGACTAAACATGGTGAAGAAAGGCCGCTCTAAGCTGATGCTGCTCGTCCTTTTCATGCTTGTGTTTTGGTTAGAAGCAAAGATACCCAAAACCATAACCATTCCTTCTCAGACACTGACATGGCATCTAGCGAGAAAGTACTGCCAGAATAACTATATAGACATGGTTACCTGGGACACAGTAGACATGGACCTGGTGACTGATTGGTTGGTGTCAAAAAGCCACGAAACGGTCTGGATTGGTCTACAAGAAGATCCTGAGCACCCATCCATCTGGAGGATGATCGATGTAAGGTGAGTTTCTGTTTTCATTCAATCTCTTTGCATTTTAACAAAATTAAGGATGTCAAATGTAGCTAATTTCATTCACATCATTTTTGTGTTTTTTGTTTGTGTTGTTTCAGAACTGGTAATGGCTTGACAGGAGATGATGTTTCAAACAGTACAAATTGGGCATCACCACCACAATCAGGTGCCGGCTGTGGATCTTATAATACCACTGATAGAAAATGGCATAGCACAGTTTGCTCTGAACGCCTAAACTGGATGTGCTATGATGATAAGCTGGTGCTGGTGAAAGAAAACAAGATGTGGGAGGATGCCATGAATCACTGCAAGAGCATGTCATCAGAATCCAACAAATGTGACCTTGTCAGCATGTCTGGTTCATCTGACTTTGACTATGTGAGGAATCGTATCTACGGAGCCACCAGCGATCAGGTCTTTTTTTTCTTTATATTTTGTGATAACAAAATTGCATAAACCAGAATTTCATTCCATTCATTCAAAACCATACTTGTCTTGAGGATTTATTGTGATTGTTGTTGCATTTCGACTCTTGCCTTGTGTCTATCAGGTTTGGATAGGCTTGCGCTTTCTGGGAGGGGAGTGGTGGTGGTCTGATGGAGAGATGCTGGACCAGGAAGCGACGCTGCCAGGTTGCCCCAGCAAGTGGAAACACTGTGGCACCGTGTCGAATCATAACAAAGAAAACTGGATTACCAGAGACTGCTCTGAGAAAAGAAACTTCATGTGCCATTGTAAAGCAGTAGCTTAACTAGAAGAAAAGCAGTAGCTTAACTAGAAGAAAAGCTGCGTCCCCCTTCTTAAAGGTTAACCTGCATGGCATTCTTTCCACTTACGTAGAATTTTCTTTCGATAGACAAATATTAACATTTATGGGAGAGACTTAGAAATATTGATGAAATTTCTTTTTATTTGTTGCTTCTGCCAAAGTTTTAAGATTCTTAACATCTAGAATAAATAGGGTTGTGATAAATGCATGAAAGACTGCTTTCAGTGGTAAGAACCATTATCTGGATAAACACCAATAGGTAGAAAGTAGTACCTCTATTTACTTTTACCAGTCAATTTATGTTTTTTTAGCCACACTTTTGCAAAGTGGTTAGCACTGTTGTCTTGCAGCAAGGAGAACGTGGCTTTTAAAGCTTACCTTTGATCGTGTTGTGTATTTAAAAAAAGCTGTAGAAATAAACTTGCTTTGCCTCAGAATTGGTTGACAATATAGTTGTGTTTCCATTGGCATTACATTGCAATAAAAAACCTCCATAGAATAATGTCTCTACATTTGTGCTTGAGGATAATTATTTTTGTCTTTTCGTTTTGTGAAACACTTAATTCTCTCGCTGCAGACATTTTTATCAACAGTAAATTTGACTTGCAAAAATAACCTAGAAAAATAAAAATTGTTTCAATAATCATTCTGATGATGGGAAGGTTGGAGATTAGTGCCTTGTTTTTATTCACAGCAGCAGATCACTTCTTTACAACAATGGTTTGATAGTTTGTGTTAGTACCGCCTGGGGGAAAACACCTTACAGAATGGACTTGTATATTATTTGCATCAAACCAGAGGAAGGCCAATCTTTCTTAACAAAAGCTGTGAAAAAACATCAAGACTACAAAAAGAGATTAGTTGTTGTATGTTTTTTTTCTATAACCTTCTTCTGTTTTCTCCAAAGCCTCTGTCCAAAAGGCAGGGTAAACCCTGGACAAGTCATAAGTCCATTGTAGGGCAACACAGATGGATACAACCATGACACTTATTATTCTTATTTGAACTTTCTATTGACTTCCATTAATTCCACACATACTCTAACCAACACATACTGTACCTGAATTTGTTTCATAACTTAGTCCTAAACCTTTAGAAGAAAACTTTTCCTCACAAGTATTTATAAGTCCAGCCAGTGTGGTATACATACTGTAGTAATTAGCTTTACACTGTCCCCACAGAGTCACCCCTAGAGTAGAGAGGAAGAAGAATGCTAGCTATTGTTAGCTTGTTTGCTCGCAGCAATAAGGATTGCAATAATTCTAATAAAAATGAGTCATAGTCAGCTCTTTATTTCAGATCTGCAGGAGTTGTTCACAGTGTCTATATTGATTTAACAGCTTTAATGCTGCAAATAAATGTAAGAAAGTGTGAGTTCATTCTCTAGTTTGTTCTCTAATTTTCATTTAGCACTGGCGAATTGAAAATTAGCTCTGTATTCTTTGGTTTCCAATTTTGACCTTTACCCCAGACGGTTTTGGTAAATCGACAGAAGAGCTGTACCTTCATATAAGCCACATGGTTCAAAGGGAATTTTTAAAAAAGTAGCGGTTTATATTCCAGAAAATGCGGTATTAGTTTAGTTACTGACAATCTCAAGGAAAAAAGACTCTCTTGCATGTTTCAGCTGGGAAATATATCTTTAGAGCGGAGGTCTTCAACAGGGGGTCCGCGACCCCTAGGGGGTCCACAGAGGTACTGCATGGGGGTCGCGAAAGTTTTGTTTGATTGGACTTTTGTTTTTATATTTCCCCCTGCATCTTTTTCCACTAATTGAAATGTCTTTGAATACACATTGAGATAAATTCAACCCCCTGTAGTAAACAGATAAATGAAGGCAGAAGATGTCTTTCAGTCATCAATGCACACATTCAGCGACACACAGGAGCTCTTTCAAGCTGGGCACCATTTCATTCACAACACCTGACCCATCAATGAGGAATCAGAAATAATTTAATAATCCCAGGGAGAAATTACTTTCATTACATCACTCCATCTGTAATAGAGTGACTATAGGACCAGGTCGATATAATGCAATTTCATACAATATATAGAGTTAGGGGGTCCCCGCTCCCTCTCGCCATCAGTTTAAGGGTCCTTGGTCTTGAAAAAATTGAAGACCCCTGCTTTAGAGTCTCTTTAAAGATGTTTTAGTTAAACTGGAGTCCAGTCTTTGCCATCAGCCCTGACACTCTTTTTCACTTCAAACTGGTGGAGCCCTTCTCCACCAAGACTTATTTTCTTTGCAGAAACAACCTTCACTTGAAATGGGTCAATGATGCCTGAATCTTTTTAATTAAAATTGTGGACGTTGAGTAACAACATTTTTAGCTCTATCCTTTTGCTCTTCAGTCTTGAGGATTGTAAACATGAATGTTAGTCTCTAACAATAATAACAGTCCTCAACATGTATAATAGAATCTTAAAAAGTCATTGAAACATTTTGGTTTGACCTTAGACCAGTAAATATGAGGCTCCAAAGAGTCTTCATCTGAGAACCAAGTATTTTAAATAGTCAGAATCTCCAAGAACCGCTCCTTTACACATTAAGGCATCACGAAACAGTTTAACTCAGAACGAGAATCCAAGTAGGGGGAAAGGCTGCTGTCAGGACATATCAGGTAACAATTATTAATCCATCTTCTCTTCCACTTATCTGTCAGGGTCACAACAGCCTGTCTGCAGCATTCTATGGTTGGAAATTAGATAACCAATTAGACTCAAATTCTAATGAATGCTCATGGCAGTTTTTAGTTGAATATCCTTCTGTAAATGAGACTTTTAACAAACATTAGGACAGACTTTAAACATTCAGATGTTCTTAAAAGTTTACATGCCCTTCCATCAAAGGATAAATTCACTCTAGTATTTCAAATAACACAAAACTGAAAAAGGTAATAATAAATAAGAATGTACTAAATGATTATTTATCAAATACTGATTTATAGAATTATTTCAAAAAATAATTCCATATATAGATATATACACATGATACACATATATATATATATATATATATATATACACACACACACACATATATGTATACATATACATACACATATATATGTATACATATACATACACATATATATGTATACATATACATACACATATATATGTATACATATACATACACATATATATGTATACATATACATACACATATATATATATTTGGTTCATTGATTTTCCAAATCAATGTAATGATTTCCACTTTTTATCCTTTTTATTACTTTTGTCAATTTAAATTTATTTTACTGATAGCTGATTTTTTTTTCTGTCTTTCATGGAAGGGTATGTAAACTTTTGAGCAAACCTGTACGTTTGGCATGGCAGGAATGATCAGTCTCCCAGTTTGCCCGCCACTGTCTTCTCCCACTAGCAGTCTCCTGAAAATTTCCCGTAGTATAAATTATTGAAAAAAAAAAAAAGTTCATCTACCTCCTAAAGCAGAAAGGTTGCTAGTATCGCCAGTCAATATCTGATCACCTAATTGTAGCCTGAAATTGGTTATTTTAGATTTCTTGCGGATCTTTCTTAAAATACAGCTAATGGATACTGGAGCTTCACTGGGGCAGTTAGACAGCACGCAGCAGATTTAATAAGATTCCCTTAATGTCAAATACTAACTTGGCAGGCATGGACAAGGTTGTAACATTGGAGTTAGACCTACTAAAATATTTTTTACTTTATCTACTTGAATAGCTTTAAGAATGCATTTGTGTAAGAAATGTCACAAAATGAGTTGTTTAAAAAAAAATTTTAAGGTGCTGGGAAGCACCAGCACACTAGCCATGCCTCAGCTGCAAAAGTACTGAGTAACTCATAAACGTATGTAATATACAGACCAAAATGTAGAAATATGTGCTAACTCTGGTATTTTAAAGACTATAACAAAACATTTCAAGTAAACAAAAAAATGTAAATGAATAATAACAATTTCACACAGAAGAAACACTTGTTTTGTTTTTTACAAATTTATGAAAAGAGTACCTCCAGTGACAATCTTTACTCCTTGCTGAATATAAACTTTACCTCCTAATGCGATGTAGATTCAATTAAGCTTGGTTGCAAGAATTTCCCCATTGTGGCAAAGGATTTTCCATTCTATTCTATTTTCTATTCTAAAAAAAAGGAGCCCTCATTTAGACATTAACATGGATCTTTATCTGGAACTTGCTGCTTTTATGAACCAGGTTGTTTATCATTCAGTGAAGTTAAGATGGTGGGAGCAGCTGAACAAAGTATACTACTGTCAACAATTTACTCAAAAAACAGTAAATTAACTGGTTATTACCCACCTCTGCTTGCTGAGCCACATTTATATCACTGAAAACATTACAGACTCCATGAATGCATACATTTTTCAATAAATCCAAAACTGAAGTTCCTGTTGAGGTAAAGGACGCGTTCAAAATCACATTCTTTCTAAAACACAAAAAAATCCTTTTCCGACAGGTTTTCTGACACTTAGCGATGATTACATATGATGAATGAACATAAGGGTTGAGATTTCTTGCTCCTTAAATAACTGAATAATTTAACCATCACTCAACAAACATTTACAGGCTGATATGTTTTATTATGTGCCATATAGAGGACTCAGTCACTCACATTGGTCATACTCAGTCTTAATTTAGTCCAGAACTCGACAATAAAAAAAAAAAAAAAATCAAATGACAAAAGGATGGATGAAGCAAGGGGCATCCTACAATTCGACACCTCAAGGACCAGAAACGCCTTTTGGAGCAAAAACATCAACACGGCTGCCATCTTGGATCTGATCTCCAGTGAATTAATTTGTATTCCGGTAATTACATGCTTGACTAAAACTATAACTCCCTGAATTATTAACTGATTTTCTCACCAGTTTGTAACGACTGAAATGTAACAAATTAAAAATATTTGTTTTCTTGCCGGGATACATTCTTCTGTGCTCTTTAATAAAAAGAGCACAGAAAAGGGTGTTTAAGAGAGGGGGAGAGACAGGCGGCAGAGGACAACATGTCGGATTTGAATTCGAGGACTAGGGCCTCCGTACCTGGGTGCGGACTAAACACTGCGTCACCCTCACGCACGACACTGTTCTTTTTAAAGGCTTGGTAAATTAATCTTTATAAGTTCCAGGTGATTCCAGTGTCCTGCCCTACCCTGCCTGGAAAAAACACTGTATTGCACAGCTTTCCCTTGTGGACGTGGGAGGGGAGGATGCATAGACCCCCCCACCTCCCCTCCCCTTCCAGGCAGCTGCTTGCTCTGGGGCCAGAAGGTGCAACAGGAGGACGAACTCTCTTTGCCCCTCCATCCATATGAAGATCTGAAATTCAGTAAAAGCAAACTAGTTAGCAAGATAGTAAGAAACAACACCTTTATAAAGTCTGACAAAGACTTAAAAACATAAAAATTTTAAGTTATTTTCAATTTATTTCACCTGTTTGGAATCCTTTCTTTCAGGTATTTGTGAGGTTCTTTCTCTTCAGATCATCCAGGAGTCTCTCTATGTATTTCTTTGCCCTCTGCTCTCGGGCCTTGGCATTCAGGTTCTCCTGCTCTAGAATCTCCACTCTATTCAAAGCATCACTGAGTCTGGCCTTTATTAGAGTGGGTGAACAGGGCAAAGCATAGGAGTGGTCCTAATGGAAGGAAGGAAATATATATCAAACCAACCACAGATGTTTGATGCACGGTTTTAACTTTGTTTGGGTGTGTCGGTGAAAAAGTGTGTTAATTTAATCACTTATGTATTTCTGAAAATAAAGTCGGAGGATTCTTTCGACATGACCAGAGTAATTATGCCATGAACTATATGGGAAATATCAAATAGAAATACTCACATCATTGGGCTGAGGTTTGCTCTCAGGGAGATCCTGTAAAGGGTCCAGTGGTGGATTATTTACAGTTTTCATTGAAAGGTCCAGTGGTTGGCTCTCTTCGGCTTCCGTTGCCGTTTCGTTACTTTCAGGGAGCGGCTTAGAAAGGTCCAGCAGAAGGCTGAACTCTGCTTTCCTTGAAAGGTCCAATAGTTGGCTCTGTTCAGCTTTAGTTGGGGTTTGCGTCTTCCTCTTTGATGGAGGCTAAAATATAAGAAATATAAGATGGATAAGAAAGATAAGATAACATGCAGAATAAACGAACGGTTTAATTCAAGTTGTTCAGCAAAGAGTGATACAGGGCTTGTAAAAATACGCCAGCCATCTTGTATGACACAAAAACACTAACGACAGACTGAAGGGAGCTAAACCTGGATTCCTGATTAAAACAAGTCGCAACAGCAAGGCTCAACATGGGAAAGTAGAGGAAATGAACAGGCTTCATCTCTATGAACACAGAGTGGACCTTCTGTGGACCTAAATGAGCTTCAGTAGGTAACCATATCAGACTTTTTTAATAAGAAAATAAGTGCCTACACATAAGTAGTGCAAGGATTGCAAGTTCCTAGAGCAGGGATCTGTAACCTGCTGCCTAGGAGCCACAAGTACATGTGACCCCTGAACTCTTAATAGGAACTGAAAAAAATAACTAATGTACTACAATAAGAAATACCACTCTTACAAGCATTTCTGTTTATTATAAAGGATATTTTAGCTGAATTTTTACACCAGAGTTACTTTAAAAGCACCAAAAATATGTTTAAGGGCTATTTTACTTTTAATTAGCTTGGAAATTATGTGTGTTATCATTATTATTTGTTTTTCTTTTTTGACATAAAACAATACCCTATAGAAGAAAAGCATCATCTTTATAATTTCTTTTGTGTTTTTCATTGCTGGTGAAGATTCTCAGTCATGCAGGTCATAGTCATTTAAAAAAAAGTTAAAAAAACAATGCACTGAACTTGTTTTTCCAAGTTTGAAGACC
>NW_015151990.1:0-14364 GCF_000732505.1 Cyprinodon variegatus | reverse complement strand
TATAACGTTTTTAAGTAATATTAAAAGTTTATGTTACCTTTATGAAAATGCCGAGAACAAACACACATGTGGGGGAATGTTTTGTTGAAAATGAGATCCTTTCTCCTCACTGCTGAAAGCCAGGCCATGCGACGTCTCTTTGTTATTTCCTCCAATTGAGGTCCATGTGATCGTTTCCAGGTTGGAAAACGGAAAAAACGGATTCCTTCGTCCACCGATCTGCCATGCCGGGACCGGCAGCCTACCACACAACACGATCGTGTCATTTCTGGAAAATAACTGTGCCGAAAGAACAGGGTTACCTCGCCTTTCCACCTAATATGGTGGTTTTCCCACGATGCACCGCGCCCGAGGTAAACAATTGACGTCACTTGGTGGAGACCGATTGCGCCATCAACGTCTTCTTCTTTTTTGTGGCGCTTGGCAAGCAATTTATTGATGCGCATTACCGCCATCTACTGGAATGGAGTGTGGATCGGAAGTTCTTCTTCGTCTGTCTTCTTTTTTTTCTCCTTCTATGTGAAGTATAATGGCGGTTGCCAAACAAAAGGTGAAGGTGTATTGTCGCCACCTACTGGTATAGATTGTGTAGCAAAATGTCTGTATTCTAGTTAATATATATTTACCTGCTAGATAATGTTTTATACTAATTATGACCATTTATGTACGGTCTATACTTCTATAATATGATAAATACAATTTATTCAACAACAATTACCTAAACATTTATGTTTTATTCTTTAATCTTTAAAACATCTAATTTAAATGTAATTTTGATTAAAAAAAATACTAATGTTAGAAATGTAAATAAAAAATGAATTTTTTTAGAGCTGTTTTAAACAAAATTTCTATAAAATAAATCTGTCTAAGTCTTAATCAATAAATAAACTTAACAATCCTGTCCCTTTAATATCTTAGTTCTACTTTCTTTTCTAATCGATCGATATATTCATTGAATCGCTATCCTTTTAATATTATTTATCTTAAATGACTTTGTTTTATTTACATCTGGATTAGTTGTTATTCCATCTGTCTCCCACCTTGTAAAAGTGTTTTTTCAACTTACCTCTTTCAGTCCTAAAAATTTTCCAGCTCCTTTTGCAATTATTCTGATATTTTCTGTCTTGTTGTTAACGTGGTTAGCGCGGTTTAGGACATAATCTATGAATAATTCTCTTTCTCTGGAAAGTTTCTTCCATTTCTACTTTGCTTTGTATTTGGGATGTGATTCTGTGCTTTATTTGCTTTATTTTTTTATTTTGTTCTTGAACATTCCTCACTGCTGCATAGCTTATATTTTTTGTTGATTTAACGTGTTGTATTTCCTGTGCTTTCTTTCTCACCTCGCATCCAGCATAGATAACTCTTCATCGACCTCCACAGTTCCAACACCTTTCTTCAGCTTCTTTCTTGTACTTCATTCTGTGTTTTTCCCTAATAACAGCTACTCCATTGCAGCTTTTACTTCCCTGATTCTATTAGGGAAAAAGATCTCAGGGTATTAATTTATAAATCATTTATTTTTATTTTTTTTAATAAATTCATATTCTGAGATAATTTGTTATTGATACTCAGCATCTCATGTTTGTTTTCAGCTTCAGTGTCTTTGATGTCTGAAAACTCCACTGCAGATTCTACTGTCATCTTGATTCTGTCACTTCTTTGTTGCCATGATGTGACATTGGGAACTATAAATAAAAGTAATAAAGCTCTTTTTTCTACAATCATTGCCTTTTGCTTCACTATACAGTTATGAGCATATATTTTTTATAAAATCTCTGTCCTCCCTGACTGACTTTAGTATATTCTCTGGGGTATTTCACCAATGTTTTATACATTTGTCCTGCTCTTGTTCTCCCACACATTTTTGCACATCTTTAGCATTAAAAGAACATTAACCTTTTGGATAATAAACTTTTAATGCTTGGATCCAATAACACTATTGTCTTACCTTTCAATTTTATTATTTTCCCAGTGAAACCACATGATTTATAGGCTACTAACTGAAAATGACTGCACTTGTTTGTAGATTGATATCAGGAAATTCCTCACATGAAGCAGAGACAGGGAAGCAGTAAAACAAGATGAGAGAGGGAGGTAAGGTCCCCTAATGAATTAGTGATTTAAGCTAACTAGTTACATTAGGAACGTTATAAGCAATATGATAGATATTTACTTAATTATAAATTTAAGTTTTTTAATGTTTGCTGTAGAGAATGAGAATGAAGGTGCTGGAGTAGCAAAGGGAGGAGGAGGCGAGACTGACAGGCAAGAGACAGGAGAGACAGGACCATGAAGGTTATGAGGGAGCAACAACCAGCGTCCACAAACAAGAAGGGGACATTAGGGGAAAGCATGATGGTCCTAGACAAGTGAAGTTGTCCCACTATCCCCCCACTATCCCCAGGACAAATTTGGAGTAAAAAAACGTTCATTTAATTCAAAATGGTTTGAAAGCTTTTCCTGGTTGAAAAAGAAAGCCTTGTCATCAAGGATATGCAGTGTGTTTTCAACTTGCTTGATGACATCATGTTCCCCACACTAACGCAGGTCATCCAGATCTCCCTCAAAATCACATTCTACAGCTGTAGTTGTGAAAGGTCATTCAGTGTGTTGAGAAGGCTCCAAACTTGGCTGAGGTTCACAATGGGACAAGACAGGCTCCATCATCTTGCTATTTTATCAGTTAAGGAAGAACTTTCTAAGCTGAGGCACAGTCTAGTGATTGATAATGAAAAATAGGAGGTACACTTTAATGCTCAATAAATAAAAGAAAAACTTAGTTCGGGTTGAGTTAAACTTTCCCCTGAACTAAAACTCTGAAACCTAGGAATTAATGATTACTTCAGAAAGAGTATAAGTAAACTTTTTATTTTTAAAGTTGGTAATGTTTATTTTTTATCGCTGTAATATTGAAAATGTTCATGTTTGTTAAAATAAATATGCTCTTACACTCATTAATATCTCAACTGGTAATTTTGGTAGGAATTTATCAGGGTGGGGGCAGTGTGCTTGTCTGTATTTGTGTATGGCAGGAGGGGCATATGCGGTAGGGGGCCAGTGCCCCAGTAAAGCTTTGTGCCTAGCAACGCCCCTGCTGGGAAACCTTCAAAATGTGAAGAGAAAAAAAACAAAGATAATTGATTGTCGAATGTCTTTAGCTATGATGAAATAAATAAAAATGTTTATTGTTTATTCTTACTTGTGAAATGTAATCCTACGTGATCTGCTCTGAGTACTGCGCCGGTTATTGCAGCCGTTAGCAGCACAAACTACGGGCATAGTTTCTCTCTGTGTTTAAGCTAAGTGAGGAGAGACCCATCCAACATGGCGGTGACGCAGAACGAAGCTTCTAAAAGCACGACGCGGAACCTTTTGGTCAACACACTGTACTCTATCGGAGGTAGTTTGCTGTAACACAGTTGACTTCCGCTTGTCATTCAGCTGCCAGACGGTGTACATTAAATCAGCTATTTAATCCCAGTAAGTTAAACTTTTTATTTTATTTTGTTGTTGGTTAAATGTATAACAGTTATATGTATCGGTTCACTGAATGAAACACACTTTATTTGTTTATTCATACCGATATTAGATAGGGGCAACGTAAAGATGAAGGTGAGGTTAATGTAGCTTAGCTAGCTGATGGTTACATTTCAATGCTTTTCAACGATATGTGATCATTTTTTATAAATCCTTTTTTTCAAACAGTTAATTTGATGTTTCTTGAAACAAATACTAAATGAACGACTATCAGACTGTTTTTTTTTTCTAGTTAATTATATGTGGGTGAATTTAATTAGCCATTTAAAACATTTTATGCATGTGTTAAGGAGGTAAAAGCAACTTGTCGATCAGTCACTGTGACTTTAATATATTGTCATCTGTGAGTCATTTATAAGTGTGAGATTAGACCTATTCCGTAGTGAGTATTTACTGTATCGATTGGCCTGTGAGGATCAGTTTTTAATCATTTAATCATACTTACCTTAAACCTGTGTTTTTTTTGTTGTTGTTGTTTTTTTTGTCTCTCTGCACAGGGAGCTGATTTTCATCAACAGGCGCCATGACACTTTTTCACTTTGGAAACTGCTTTGCCCTGGCTTACTTTCCTTACTTTATCACATACAAGTGCAGTGGCCTGTGAGTGTTTCATGTTTTTGTGTTTATAAATGACTCAATTAAGAATTAGAGAAATTAAATGGTCATTTGTTATAATAAGTAGACTCCTGCTTCATGCAGCACTCAGCTGCAGCACCAACACATGCTCTGAGAATCTTATTTTATCTCATAAGCTTCTTAGTAATGTTAAGTTTGGGAAGAGGGGGCCTATAATCCTTTTAGGACTATGTAACGTGCATTTGGACCAGTCCCAGCTATTATGGTATCACATCATTAAGAAAAATTGCTCTTATATTTCATAAATCTGACATAACTTGCACTTTATGTCCTAGTCCCACTAACTAACCTAACTTTGTTTGTTTTTCTGTTCTTTAGCTCCGAGTATAATGCTTTCTGGAGATGCGTCCAGGCTGGAGCAACGTACCTGTTTGTCCAACTGTGCAAAGTAAAGAAACTGTTTCTTCTGCCTTCATTTAGAAATGGAGTGATCAGAATAGTTTTAGTTGATTAGCAGTTTCTGGGGTTTTAATGAAAACTGTACTAGAAATGTGTTTTATTTCTGTTTTTTTTTTTTCACACTAATTGAAATGTCTTTTAATCCAAATTAACATGAATTCAACACACTGTAGTAAACAGATAAATGGAGGCAGAAGATGTCTTTAAGTCATCAATGCTCACATTCAGCGACACACAGGAGCTCTTTCAATCTGGGCACCGTTTCATTCACAACACCTGTCCCATCAACCAGGAATCAGAATTAGAAATACTTTAATAATCCCAGGGAGAAATTACTTTCGTTACATGACTCCATCTGTTATAGAGTGACTTTAGGACCAGTTTGATATAACACAATTTCATACAATATGTTCATATAATTAGGGGGTCCCGCTCCATCTTGCCATCAGTTTGGGGGCCCTTGGCCTGGAAAACGTTGAAGGCCCCTGATTTATACTATGAAAAGGAGCGGCGTCACTTTATATATTAGTGTAATCACTCCCTGTAAAACAGGGTTAGAATAATATTTTAACTGAAGACTAACTTGGAATTCAATTATTTCCAATGTTTTTAGTATCATTTGTTATTAAATAATGTGGTAATTTTAGATGGCTTTACTAAAACATTCTTCTTCTTTGTATTAGGATGAAAATGAAGATTTTTTTCTAAACACTGTTTGAATTTACAGTTTAAATATTAACCATGCCTTTTCTGTCCTGATAAACATTCATGACAGAAAGGCTCACGGCACATTAACTGAATCATTCAGCCTTCATATTGTGTGCAGGGAGTCTCTTTCCTCTAGTTTCAGTTTTACATACCTTACTCCAAGGAAACTAGCTAGCTATGAGACTTCTTCTCTCATTAATCTAAAAACAATTATGATTTTTGAATTATTACCTGGATTCTGGTTGCATCTCTTCTCCCGTTAATATCTGAACCGTTTCTGAGCATCAACAGAAAATACATCGTTATACAAACTGATGTTCTTCTGTTGGAGAGCTTATAAACATCCTTCTCTTCATCCTTTATCTTTCTGTCTGTTAGATGCTGTTTCTTGCTACATTTTTCCCCACCTGGGAAGGAGGAGCCGGCGTTTATGACTTTGTTGGGGTGAGTCTTAAAAGTTTATTGTAGAACGAAAATCAGATAAAAATCTGTAGCCCTCTTTAGATTATTTTTCGTTACTAAACTCTCCTGTAAGTCTGTCCAGATTGGGAGTCATGTTGGCTGCTTTCAGTTAGGAAAACATGCAGATCATGAAATCAAAGATCTAAAACGGACTTTTATTCTAGCCTCCACAAGATAAGACTTAACATGGAATAAAAATGTGTTGATTTCTCAGGAGTTCATGAAGTCCACAGTGGACCTGGCCGACCTGTTGGGTCTTCATCTAGTGATGTCTCGTAATGCTGGGAAAGGAGAGTATAAGATCATGGTTGCTGCCATGGGCTGGGCCACAGCAGAACTTGTGATGTCGAGGTTAGCACCAACTCTCCTGCTGCAAACAAACATATTTCCTATAAAATTTATCCACATGTATAAATACTTAATATCTTTTGTTTTGGTACCTTGATGTTTCTTCAGGTTTCTCCCTCTCTGGGTCGGCGCCAGAGGAATAGAGTTCGATTGGAAGTACATCCAGATGAGCTTTGACTCTAACATTAGTCTGGTGAGCAGCTTCACTATAATCACCCTTTTTCCTTTCTTTCCATTTAAACCCTGATAGCTCATGTTCCTGATGGTTCTGTTTGTTTGGGCTTATTTATATTCTAGATTTGTTAACCTAAATAATTGTGTGTTTAGGTCCATTATATCGCCATGGCAGCTGTTGTTTGGATGTTCACCCGATATGACCTCCCTAAGAGCTTCAGGCTGCCGGTCACTGTGCTGCTGGCCCTGTGTGTATATAAGGCCTTTTTAATTGAGTAAGTCACACACTCTGTTACATAAAAACGACAGCGTTACAGATCTCTGTGAAAAACATTTAAAGCATAGATTTAGACTGAAACAGGCGCATCTACTACATGGCTGAGGTGTTTTGCTTATTGCATACCTGAGCAAAATAATTTCTTCTTTTCAGAGTTTGTAGGTAGTCATGTGAACCACAGGATCTCTGATGGAGTTTTTGCAGCTACACCTAGAGAAATAGATCTATATGGAGTGTTTCTTTCAGTGATTCAGGTGGAAATAAGCTGGGAAGTGTGTTTAGTATTGTCATATAGAAATGATGCAATTTTTTCATAAATATGTTTCTTTTTTTATTTTAGTTTTTTTTAAAATATATTTTATTAATGTGTTTGTTTAGATAAACCTGCATAGCTTGTAATTAGGCTAATCAGTGAACCCATGGCTGTTCATTATGATGGCGGTGATGTCACTGAACTTAGATATTTTCTCATGTTTCTTCATAGCTTTCCCTTTTTTCTCTGCACTGAGACATGTTGCATTTTCAGGGTGATTTACTGAGACCAAGCTGCATCTCTCAACTTAAAGGCCAGGATACGCTGCTCACGTCTCATGGCACAAGCTTCAATGTAGCTTCTATTATTTCTGCTACACTGGCTGCTTAGAAGCTCCCACTATGCACAGTGTGACCAGATGTCCTGATTTATGCAGGACGGTGCTGCACTTATCATTTCCCTATCAGTTTTCCACCAATGAAAACAATGTCCTACACTTACTACATCAAATCTTGAAAGGTCCAAAAAGAAATGAAACATTCAGGTGCTTTTATTAAATGTAAAAAAAAAGCCGAGCTACAGTCATTGTTTAAGATCTGCTCCACCTGCCAATCAAAATACAAAGCGGCACTTTGAGGGATTTTTGAAGCTCAAAGAAAGTCGCCTTTTTACTTGACCCATCTTTAGTTCTCTGAGCTCATACCACGTTTATATAACTATTTGAATTAATTTTTCCAAATGGGGCAAACCTGACTGTTTACCTCCAGATTTGCTTTTTATTTTGCCCAAAGCAGATGGTTTTATTTCCTCAAGGTTTCGCTCTCTCCGGCTGACTCAAGACATCCCTGTTAAGTTGCTGTGTATGTCCTTAAAGAACAGACCAGTGGTCTGTCGTTCAGAGCTATACAAGCACAGCTGCAGAGAATCATGTGTGGTCTGACAGTTGCATGCATTTTCCATGAGATGTAATTTCCCTAATTTCTTACCCTCCAATTCTCCATCAGAGTGGCCGCTAAAACATTTCCACTGTTTCCCAATAAATAGGAATATAAGAGAACATTAAAATGTGATCTGTAAATGAGGCTGTTTTTACATCTGTTGAGGTTATTTGTTCATGGATCAGTCTGTAGATTTACAGTCAAGGATTAAGTCAGGTTGGTTTTTGTAACTTATTTATTTTTTTCTTATGTCCTCAGGTTGTTCGTCCATGTGTTCGTTTTGGGCAGCTGGACAGTGTTGCTGGTGAAAGCTGTGCTCACCGGCGCCATCTCTCTCTGCTCGCTTTTCCTTTTTGTCACCCTTGTTCACAGCAACTGAAGAAATCACAGCACACAGAATAAATCCTCAACAGTCACAGTTCCAACTGGAGTTAGAGTCAGTGTGACCAATGAAGTTAGTTTGAAAATGATTGGTGCCGCTAGTTGGAGCGGACTGACTTGATCCAGGAACTGGTACAGCGACCAGCTTCTCCAGTTTCTATTGATCGCTTCTTATGAGCCCATGAGGACAGAGAACCTTCTCTGAGTTGATTAGTTGATGCTAACGAAGATATTTCACCCTCAGAGGTCTTCTTCAGTATAACTGGCTTGTGTTGTTTTTTTAAAATGTGAATTTTGTATCGATGTTACTATAACTGAACTAACACTTAATAAAATGACATTTCTTTCATCTGTTCTCCAGTTTGTGCTTTGACCAGACTTTAAAGTTTTTATTAAAAGGAACATCTTTAAATATGCAGGCCATGTATCCGTTTTTGGTATAAGAGTAATTGCATAATTGAAGCATCATCATAAAGACTTCAATGCAAAACATATTGCATTTGAACTTCTTGGAGCTATAAAACAAAACCTCTAATTTGGATCATTGATGCTAAACTCAAACTCTTTGGTCAGACAACAGATAACTATCGATGTTTAACAGAAGAGTGGAGCTAAGGATCTAATAAAGATGGCAGTGGTTAAGCTTGAAGAGGTGCTGTAGAATCCCACAGTCTGCTCTGCACAGGACTCTGGGTCTGACGCCTACTGGACCTGAGGCTTTATTGTGATTCTGTCTCCAGTTGCCTCTTTACCTGATTTCTAGAGGGAGACAGACGGAAGTAGGAAGGAGCAGCACCATCTTCTGCTTTGTTTAAAAACAGCAGGGTGATCCATGGCAGAGAGAGAAGGTTAAAGTTTGAAAGACGGGGAAGCTTTGGGTCAAAGGAGGGTGGGATGTCTGAGTTGAACCAGTTGAAGAATGTTCAGGTAATTTGCTCTGTCCAGATTTCCATCGGTCTGATCCTCCTCCTGCTTGAAGCCTTCATGCCTCTGATGTCCTGGAACTTCCTCCCCAGCTTCCTCCTGTATGCTGCGCTGCGTCTTACCTTGATCATAAGTTGCTTCTTTGTAATAAACACAGACTCTGCTAAAAGTAACGACCGAATATCTTCACCTAAGAAAAGGAAAGTACAGTGTACTTAAGCACAATAGTGAAATAATGTTTGAAGGTTTTCATCTTTTGTTAACTGTGGCGGTCGACATAAAGATACTGGCTCATCTGCTTTTGTTCTAAATTAGCGAGTTTATGGACTTTATTAGGCAAAAGCAGCTCAGAATATCACATTCTATGGAAATCAGTCCTTTACTAGAATTATAGAAGTAATTGCATAATAGAGCCTGTTTCCTAAAAGTACTCAAAGTTCTATAAAAGATCTATGAATGTTCAAAAAATATATATTTACAAAAAAGACTGTAATATGTTTCACTGCATTTTCACAAAAGTTTATTTAAAGTTCATTGTAAGTTTTAAGGATGTTTTTTTTTTATGAAACTGAGAACAAGCTTAACAACAAATGAGAGCGGCCTGCTTAAACATCACTGGAATAGAATAAAGGCAGCAACAGCAGGAAATAAACAATTACTAGAAAATCAAGAACTCCCAGTTGAATAAAAACAATTTAATCATCTTGAAATATGGAATAAAAGGCCAAAGCCTTTGAAAATAGGAGTGCTCATACTGCAGCTCCTTTATTATAATGAAAGAATGTACATCACTTCAAAATTGAACCATTGTAATTACAATCGTATGTTATTCTTTGCAAACTGAGAGCAAGGATACATTAATAAATTTGTTAAACGAGTGCAAAAAAGAAAAAACATACACTGTTTGCAGCAGTCACACTGCACATTTTATCAGAAACCTTGTGGCACTGACGTTTGTCCGATTGGTCATTGTTAGTTCTCAAAATGCAAAACTGTCATTGAGAGTCCCTGTTATTCTACATGACCATAAAGTGTCAGTTCAAACTCATAAACAGAGATTTTCTCTCATGGTGAAAGCTGTCAGCTGATAATGTCACTGATGCAAAGGTGGGTTGGGGGATTAGCTTCATGTTAAACACAACTCAACTATAGTTTATTATAAAATATTATTTCTGAGAGCCATAATAAAGAAAAACATAGGAATCCTTTAGTAACAAGCTTCCCTGCCATGAAATGTCGATATGTTGTTCTTGACCATTGCTACAGCCACATGTGTACAAGACAGATTCAGGGACATTTAAAAATAGCTCAATCATGTGCATCCAGGTTTTGGCAAGAATTTATGATGGAAGCTTTTTTTTTTATAAAAGCTTTAACAACTTTTATCAGTTTAAAATGTAAACCTAAAAGATTAATCACCAAAGTACATATAGTCAAAGTACCAGTGGACACTTGCATCAAGCTATTTCCATGATTATTATCTCGATCGCTGTCATACGAGCAAAAACATCCCCTTTTATTTTATAGATGTGTTATTAATTGATGTTTGAGTTTTTGGTTTAGTAGAAATTATTTTGAATGATAATCTGTCAGGGATAATGCATAGTTATAGGCGTAACAACCCACATTACCTCAAAGTCTACCAAGAAGCTACTAATTCCCTGTCATTAAATGGGGTTAAATGTTTAAGAACAAAAATTATTAGAACAAACATTTAGTCTTTTCCAGTTTCGTTTTCTAGTTTTGTTTAAAACTTATTTTTTTACTGAAATAAATTCCACAGTAGTGAATGTTTTTTCACAAATGGTATGTTTTAGATGTTCTCCATTTCACCACAGAAGGATCTCAGAGGAAGGCTGACCAATAAGGGGTTTACCTGAAATGGCAGCAGACTTCCTATCATCTGACATTGTTGCTTTGACTTTCTGAGCTTTCTTATTGGCTGACAGGCCAGTCAACCTGTTTTATATAATTATTTTATGTTTGAATGTTTTCCTGGCTATTTTAATAAAAAATGTATTAAATAATCAATCTATCTAGATATTTTACTTGTAAATATAATTTTTTGCAGAATGATTATTGATAAAAATAAGCAATGACAACGGAAAAGATGTTTGCCCCAGAACTTAAACCTGAAAGAATTGTATCCACTATATATGCGTCTATTTGTTAGCAAAGGCTTTAGGAAAGGATAGTTTATCTTTATTTAGAAAATATGGATGTTTTGCTCATTAATTTTCCTGTTGGAACAGTGTAGCTAAACCCTGAGGTTCTTGCACCTATCCACTTTCAGCAACCCCTCAACGTACATCGGTTATTGCCTGGCCACCCTTATAAAAATGTTCTGGCTACACCTCTGTAGTTAATATATGCAATGATGGACCCAAAGAATGTCTGTCTTCATATTAATTCCACTAGATGGCAGCATTTCTAGGTAATCCAGGAAGTTTGAGTTTGTTTGCCATTTCCTAGGAGAGATGTAAGAGTTAAAGTCCAGACTGACTATTTTAGAACATCCTAAAAGGATGCATGGTGGTAAAAATGGGGAACCTGATTATCTAATTTAAATTAACAGAAAATTGTTAAAATATTTGCTTTATTAGATGAAAGAAAGTTTTTTAGTCACTGTGTGGTTTGCAGTGGACCGAGCATGTGAAGTGATATAAGCAGGGCCGGCCGATAGGATCCTGTTCTTTACATATGAAGACATGGTTCACTTAACAGTTTTAGCAGATGTGCATCAATTGATACAGTAAATGGTAAGATGAGACCTTAACATATAGGTACAGGTATTGCTTATCCATAAATCATATACAGTATTTCTAATAGTAGGAAAGAAAGAAATAACATAACTTTTTTGCCTTGGTTTTTAAACTTGGTGTGATTTTTTTTTATTTAAGTAGGTTTTTTTTCTCTAATAATTTCTTAGATCATTTGTTACCCTTTATGGTTCCTTCCAGTTTTTTGTCTAGATTTCTCATACTTCTCTTTCTATCGACTGAGTTTAGCTCAGTCCTACTTTCCAACTGTCCAACTTCTTATCAGTTATACACAAAAAATGTAAATTTGATGTGTAAAGGAAAGCTTTGTGTTTTCCTCTTTAAGCTTTCTGTCCTCATCTCTTTCCTGAGAAGAGATCAATCGGAACAAACACTTGAAATAAAACTTTTTAATTTATATGTATTAAATGACTTGAAGACATGAAGACAGTTTTAACAGTAACTATAGTCTTACTCAGACTAGAGAAATGGCTCGGGGTACAGAAAGTCTGCCCAAAATAACAGATAAAGAAGAATTTTATGCATCTCACATAATTACCACAATTTGTACATGTTTGTAAATGATGAAACATCATTGGCTTCCGCCATATACAGTGTTTTATTTTTCATAAGGACAATCCAATCCAATGCACACTACCTAAGAATGATCTACTGTCTGTGCCTCCATTTTACTCCCAAATCCTTGTTAGGTACATCATGAAGGTGATTAATTTTATTCCTGACGGAAGAACTGTAATTAATAGTTAAACAACTTGAGAAAACATCAGTCTTGACACTAAACAGGCAGGTAATGTTAGGTTTTAACAAGCACATACATAACATTATATATATATATATATATATATATATATATATATATATATATATATATATATATAATTTTTTTGATGGAGGGCAAACAACATAAGGGAAAAAAGGGCTTAGGAGGACTGATATATGTAGAGAGATAATAGATATGTTATTATCTATTATTACTAAAGGCGTTGTAAAGAAAGGATAAGCAATGGAGGGCATGGGGGATGTTGGGTCTTCACGCTTTCCAAACATCCAGAGTAAAAGGCATATAGACATGGCTTTCATCAACTGAAAAAGTCTCTGTCTCTGCATCAATCAGGCATATTTCTAACTCCTTGTGCAGCAATCGGAGTGCAGAAGTCTACACACATTTACTGATGAGTCAAAGGTGTCAGTTTAAGTTGCCCTTTTATTGTGCTTTGTTTTATAATGGACCAGAAAAAAAAACACTTCACCTCAGAACAGCTGGTCCAATTAGTATCTGTGATAAACCAAGAGCTAAAAGGGGAAAACTTCTCTCTGCAGTGAGACCACAACTGAAAAGCAAAAAGTATGCAAAAGTACAACAGTAGCCTTAGGAAAAACACCTCATCACATCATTGATTTAAATTGAAGAGAATTTGGTTTAGTCAGAACTTGACGCTGATAGCATTCATGCTGATGACTGTTTACTGCCACTTTTTTCTGTAACTAAATCATGTGTGGAAGAACATATACTGGACTGGATTATCAAAAAATTAGAGATTCAATGCCAAAGGACACATTTTGTTGGTTTGTGAAAATGAAAAATTAACAAATGTATACAAATATTTGAAGATTAAACTTTAAATTAAACAAAATTAACCAAAAATCAAAAAGTAAGAGGATTTTTATGAATTTTAGAAAAGACCCGCACTCTCCACTTTAAAAATAATGCACATGCTCAACCCTGTACCCGCTCCCGAGAAGGAACGCATGCGAGAGTAAAAGCCCATTTCTCCTCGTGCAAGCTCGGTTTAAAAGTTGCTGTTTGCATCGCTCATACAAGCTTCCTTTCAAAGAGAAGATTTGCAATTTCACTACCAGTAAGTGTAAATGGCGAAGAGCATGTAAGACAGCCTTACGTGAACATATCACCAGAATGATTGACAATTGGGAGGGCCACTTATTTTGATGATCCACCGGGAAAAAAACATCCTCCACTATACCTTCTAAACACCTGGTTACTTTTGTTATATTTGGAGCAGTTTCCATTTTCCTTTTTTACTCTCACCATCAGTGCAATTGAACTGTTTGCTCTGTTCTTTTCTGTGTCACAGAAAATGTTTGATGTGAAATCTGTGTCAATCCCAGCTCAAAACATCTTGGCTGAAACTGAGAGGAGTGTCATTTTCAGCAATGAAACAAGTCATCTATTTACAGGTCCCACAGGAAGTATGGAGCCATTGCTCAAGAAGCATCTGGAAAATTCAGATTCCATTTTGCTAAAACATTTAGGGATAAAGACTTCACCAAATGGATGGCACTATGAAGAGGGAACAGTCTGAGAAAGTATTGAAGGAGCGTCTCTAAAAGGAACGTCTCTATGTCTCTATGTTGGAGCCTCCTTGATCTGTCCCCAAAGTGGGATAGTTTCAGATCCCAGACGGAAGCCAGCGGGAAATGGGCCCTGATCCATCAGTAGCTCCAATCTGGGAGCATATCTGTAGGATTTGGAGAACAGGGATGCTGGTGCTTTTTTCCGGCTGTCTGAAATAAGTAATGCACCAT
>NW_015151989.1:100016-133291 GCF_000732505.1 Cyprinodon variegatus | reverse complement strand
CAGGGGAAGGGTGCGAAGTGAAGGATTTGAGCTGAATAAACTGAGTGCGGTCGGAAAGATATGAGCGGAACAAGTCAAGAGGGGTATTCCTCTTGACTGGAATATTCCTACATTCAAAGGAGTGGGAACCATAACCATAACATTTAAAATTACGAATGGCAACAGTCATGTCAACAGAAACTGAATAATCAGGCCAACAGGCCTTTTTTTATTTATTTTATTGTTTATTATTAATTATTATATTGCAGTATAAACATAATTAATTATTGTTAATTATGTTTATACTGCAGGTCCTGTTATTAATTTATTCTAACATTAAAGGGCATTCAAAATATTATTCATTGTCAAATGTGGCCATAATTTCACTTTTTAGGTAATATTTGTATTGAAAACAATTCACTCAAGTTAAATAATCAATTTCTTAAAAGAGTTAAAGTATTTTATTGTAGTAAACAAATTCTCTTTAGGTAAAAAACAAAAAACAAACAAAAAAACAGGTACAGGCAGTTCTATTGCAGTATTTAAATGTCTCCACTTGGATATAAAAATGTCACTCAGAGATCGAGGTCCCCTCTTGGCAATTTCTTTAAAAATGTATAAGTCAAATCTTTAGTCATATTATGTTAATAGAGCTTTAAAATAAGTTTCATTTTGGGTTTTTGCTTTTAAAAAATAAACTAGAAACAGAAGTCCTGTTCTTGGCAGGATAGGCCCACCTGTTGGTAAGGTGTGTGTGTGTGTGTGTGTGTGTGTCACTAGAATGCAAATTTGCCCCCTCCTGTAATGGTTGATCACCTGGCTGGCAAACATCAGTCTTTCAATCTTGCTACAAATACCAATCTAACACACAATATCCTTGAGTCTAAGCCATACTATCGTAACTCTAAAGCCAGCATACACTGTACGATTTTTGGCTGTTTTCGGGCCAATTCTCCAGCAGTAATTTCTAAATAAATACCAGGTTGGGTCCGAATTAGCCAGCAGGTGGGTCCGCGGTCCGCTAATCTGTGACCTCTGACCTAGAGTATATTTTTTTAAAGTTTAGGAAGGGCAGGCCACCCAGGAGAAGAATTTTGGCGGTAATGGTTTTTAGTTTCCTTATGAAAAGACAAAGTCACTAGTTCAAATTTTACAACAAAAAGTAAAAAGCAGGAATACATACTACAGGAGGAAAGGAAGGAGAGGAAACCAAAGCAGTTACAGTTCTGAGCTTTAAAGCTAAAAGTTGGGGAAACTTTCACAGAGAAAAGAGTTAGTCAAGGGTTGTCAATAAGACACAACTGTGTGGTCGTCAGAATTATATCAAAACAATATCTTTTTTTTTATGTCCTTTACTGTTTTAATAGTAATGATTCCAGGAGTAATTTCACTTAAAAAAAAAAAAAAACCCAGCCTGTTCTTCTTTGACATATTCAACCAAACAGAGCTCCGATTTAGGTTAAGGTTGTCTGGTCTTAAAAGCAGCAACATTGCCCACAAGAGGCAGGCAGACATAGTAAAATCATGAGCTAAAAATCTTTGTTTTATTACGTGAAAATTGAGCAGTGACACATCTCTAACCAAAAA
This sequence comes from Cyprinodon variegatus, assembly GCF_000732505.1. Classification (NCBI taxonomy): domain Eukaryota; kingdom Metazoa; phylum Chordata; class Actinopteri; order Cyprinodontiformes; family Cyprinodontidae; genus Cyprinodon; species Cyprinodon variegatus. The sequence continues at coordinate 131,725 of NW_015151989.1, read as the reverse complement.
CAGCTGAGAACCAGTGATGGGACTAACGGCATTGAAAGTTTAGTAACGCCGTTACTTTGTAGTAACGAGTAACGAGTTAGTAACGAGTAATCTAACTAATTACTTTGACTGATTACCATTTTCCTGAGTGATTCCTACAGTAGCTCATCCAGTGGTGCAGCCAGAACCCGGTCAAGAAAAGGGAAATTACTGCAGACTTAAACAGACTCCTAGGAATCCGCCTTTCCACAGGCCTGACTTGGTCTTCACAAATAGAAGTGGCTGTTAAGAAAGGGGCCTTGCAGAGACCTGACTCCCTGCTGCAGCTTATCGAGTACAAACTGCCACAAGAGCTGCTGGTCATCTTCTACACTTCCACAGAGATACTTTCTGCCCCCAGGCTGTTGATCTGATGAACATTTAACAAGGACAATGCCCAGATTGATACTATGCATGATTACAGTGATTCAGGTTTATCCCCCTGTTTTATAAAATTCCTGTAGGCTTTACTGTATACACATTTTAACAAAAAAGGAGTGTTTGTAGTAGTAAATATAATCTTTCAATGCAAAGTTGAACTATATTCACTTTCCTTTTTTATGCACAAACCTATTGTAACAGAAAACTGATGCCCTGATCTGAAAATGTTGTGCATTTAGGTGGAAGTTACTGATGGTTAATCTTTCTCCCTGCAGCTTCCTCATGGTCCTGGTGTGTCTTATCTTCAGTGTCCTGTCCACAATAGAACAATATGCAGAATTTGCCACAGGAACCCTCTTTTGGATGGTGAGTATTTTTATTTAGATGAATAAGTCTAGAAAAAAAAAGAATCTAAATCCTGTCACAGAAACACTGATGACATGTACTGTATATGTTTTACTTTGAGTAAACACAAATTGAAGTGTCTGCCTTTTTATTAGTGTTGCACCGATAATGCACTAAAATTGTGGTATCAGTATAGGCGAGTACCAAAAAATAGAGCACTGATACCATTTTGAGAGTCAAAAGTTTATTCAACTATTGTCACCCAATACAGGTAGGCAATAAAAAGTTCTACTGGATTCACTTTGTATTAGTCTTTTTCCTGCTTCACAAAGGCAGGCAGCAGCTTGACAAAGCCATGATGGCAATTATTTTACATCCAAGTAGTATGCAGTTCTTCATATACAAACACACACACACACGTATACACACACACACTCACACATCAGTTTCAAACAGATGGCATCGGTATTGGCCAATACTGCACATCCAGGTATCTGGTATCAGTATCGGGGCCAAAAAAAGCCATCGGCGCAACACTACTTTTTATTTTAGCATTATTTTTCCCTCATTGGACCTTAGTGTCTGTAGCTTTTTTCTGTAAATAGGGATAAGTAATTTGTGCTAATTTTAGATAAAGAATTTTTTTCACTCCCTTTTACTTTCTTGGAATATCAATGAAAAACTGAAATTAAGAATTTGTCATGAATAAAGACAACCCTTACTGCCTTCCTTATCAGATTATCATATATCAGCATAGTCACTTTAGTTAAATGGCTTTAAACTGCTGTAACACTGTCGCTAATGGAGGTCCCTAATACTCACCGTCACTGATATTTAAAACAACATTTGAATGAAAATTCTATGGTAGAAGATAAAAAAAGATTATTATATTTTGGGAATTTAAAGGTATTTTTTTAATCTGAATTAGAAAGGAAAATGATCTCATTATGTTTTCTTTCTTCATTTTAGCCCATAGTTACACTTGCATAGAAAGCAGATCATGATGCAAAAGATGTAGAAAATAAAGTTGTTGGCTTGAATTCACAAAGATTCTGAGATAGCTCATAATTTAGCCTAAAAGTTCCTGGTTTTTTTATGTATATCTAAGCAAAGTTAGAAGTAAAAGGCAGTAATAGGCTCTTATTAATTCATGTTGAGAACTGAACTGATGAAAGAACATAGACTGGATTAAGAAATGTGTGTTATGATGATGAGACTTAGCAAAAGAAAATAGTCACTGCATCAAAATGTTTAAAAGAAAACAGCATAAAAATAGAGGGAAAAATGTTGAGAGGACAGAGTTGGTCAGAGCAGCACCTCTGTCTGCACGGCCATGGGGGGGAGAGTAGAGGAGCGCTTCAAGATAACTGCTTTAAGGAGCAGGGAGCGAAGAAGCAAACTTTGAAATGGATTATTATCGTTTTCTCTGCTTGGACGAAGCAGCATGGGGAGGGAGAAGACCTACATGATGCAGTCAAAAGCTATGGAGGAGATAAAAGTTTACAAGTGGATTTCTAGACAATTTAGGCCATGGATACTGATTTTATTATGTACTAAACTAAAACACTTCCTTACCTCTTTTATACCTTCCTCTGTGCATGTGGAGTTTACATTATTATCATATTTGTTTAGTTTTTTTTTTAGGATTTTCAAATTATTTTAAAATGCTTATATTTAGAATAATTTTACTGTCTGCAAATAATAGATTCACATTTGAATTATGCAATATTTGTCCTATAAATTATTTAACCTTATTAAATTCATATTGCTTGGGTTGCATTTTTAATCCGTCTGACAGTTAAACTAATTAATTTCCCCCTGTAGGGATTATAAGGCTCATCTCCATATTAACAAATATGTGATTAAAGAAGTGGATGTGCTCATCTTTTACACTAATAAATCATTGTTTGGCCCAAAAAATCGTTCTGTTTCCACCATCTTCTCTTCTTAAGACATGATTAAACTCACTGAAACTGTTTTTCACCAATTCTAATATTTCTTCACTTTAGAAGCTTTGGCTTTTCTCCGAGCTTAATGTGCTTTTTGAAAGGATTTCACTTCATTAAGATAAAAGAAAACTCTTAGAAAGCCGGAAAAAAAAGATTTTTCCTAAAATTAAATCAAATTATATATTTGAGATTTTAGATTCCTTGTAAATACAGGCAATGGTGCTTGCTGTACAAACATCAAATAAACTTAAAATATCCATCTTGCCTTAGAGATGTTTGAAATAGAAAATAGTTTAAAAACAACAGAAGACTAAATAATCAAATACTCATATATTAGAGTATTTCTCTAACCCTTTTCTGATTGTTTGTGAAAGTAATAGTGCATTGTACATCAATGCATATACAGGAAAGGAAATCTGTTCTTTTAGTCTCACTAGCAAGAGTTGATAAAGAAAAATGTTCTTTTATGATACTTTTTGTAATGTTAATAACTATATTAAATTGATTTAAATTGCACAGTTTTCATTTTAAGCGATTAAAGTTCATGTTAGGAAAAGCAAATACTGTAATGAGTCACTGCAGTACTCCTTTTTTTCCACAGGATGGAGATATAAGATTTTAGTTTGAAGCAATTCTACCTGCCGGCCATCTTGGTCAGTCTAAAGATATTACTAAAGTCAGAAGACTAATGACTTTTAGCTTATACAAACAATCTGACACACACTGCTTACCCTGCACTTACCCAAAGCCTTTAATAGTTAGATTTCTTTTAAGGCTTTCATGATCACACTTGTTATGTAGAATCATTTGGCTCCACACAGACTGAGCCTGCTGATACCCGCTGGTTAGATTGACTTTTTTGTGGCCTATTTGTCTATTAGGTCTGCTAAGTGATGCAATAAATCGTGGTCTTACAACAGGGTGAGAAAAATTATGGCCGCCGTTTGGAAACCCTACAAAGAGCTTGCATCATCTGTCTCCTGCCAGCACACAAGGAATATAAATACACACGTAGCTTCTGAATGCATGCACACAGTGTGCACACAAGCTGCACAAACACACACGTAGTTCCAGCTACAGCAGAGTGGACACTGTGTTCTGTAAACTTTTGGCTAGTGCCCTTTAAAGACCTAATAGCTCCGTTTTGGTTGTTTGGTTCCTCTAAACAGTCAGGTTCTCTTAACTCTGAACCTTTTTCTTACATAATCATGCAGGTTTTTGGCTAAAAAAAAATATATCCTGTGAATAAAAGGAGAGAAATTCAATTAAAAAAACAGTTTGCACACTTAACAGCATATTTTTGTTTGCAGGCTTGCAAACCAAAGTAAAGGTTAAATATTAAGTATGAGATAAGATTTTATCTGTTGTTTTTAAACGTACGTGTAGTTAGTGTGGATGTGTTTCTAAGGGCCTGTGTGACCCCGTGGTGCAGGCTGGTGGCAGTAACTATACTTAGAAAGTTCAGGGTCAGCTCACAGTGAATCACAAGCTGCTTGTTTTGGATGGCACAGGGGACATTGGTCCTTGAGGATATTTGGCCTTCGGGGCAGCTGCCAAAGTAAAGCTATGCAGGCTGGGCTGCAGAACACAACTACACACACATCGACTTGTCTGACTGTATTTGCAGGCCCTTTCCATTGACTTCCGTTAATTTCTACAGCCTAACCGTGACCCCTACCCTAACCTTAACCATTACAGGTTCATATCTAACCCTAAACTCACTTCACACCTTAGTCCCAAAGATGACCCCTGAATCAAATACAGCAATACCCCTTATGGGATCCAGGCATTTGGCCCCACATGGATCAGTTGGTCCCCACAATGTGCTATTTGTCCAGCAAATGGGCCCCAAAATGTGTTTAAAAACAAGAACACCGTTTTACCTCAAATGCATGTCTTATTTGTCTGTCTCCTCTGCATAAACATTTGTAAAACAACCTGTGCATCAGGTTTTGCTGTCTTATGCAACTTTTTAAAAAACATTTTGAAATAGCAACTTGACTAATAAATACACCTCAGTGCGTGTTGTTATTAAGATATTTGGAGATGATTGCACGTACAAGAAAGGATGTGGTTGGATGTCTAAAGAAGCTACTTTTAAAGGAAGTTTTGGTCTTTTCAAAAGTGTTTAGAATGTTTATTTTTTCTTTTAAATTGAAACATATAAAATAGAAAATGTAAAATTTGAAACATGGAAAAATATTTAAAAAATATTTACCTTTAATTGGTATATTTTCTTTAAATAATGTTATAATTGTATGCATTTGTGTTGTTTTTAACCATTATTTCCTGATGTGTTTTACTGTTGTTCTTTGTTCTGCACAGATTTTGTTTTTAATGGGCTTTATAAAATAAAAATAATTTACGGTATTCTGAAAACATTTTATTGAGTACATTTATTTATATATATTATTTTATCAATATTTTTTTATTTAAAGAACTTGTAACACATTCCTAAATTCTCATTTATGCCTAAATTCAAATTTACTTTAATAATTTTAATAAGATTTTTTGCTAAAAACCTTCCTGTTTCACATGGGTAATAAATTAATCTGTTCTTTTAACCAGTGGCCAATCTACTAAAAAAGGGCCCATATTTTTCCATGGCACTTTGCAGTTAACAGTAAAGTAATAAGGCAAAATAAATCTCCAAAACTAACCGTTAGACAACTGCAGCAAATGATGGTGTTATAAAATCGCGATGTCTCTGGTAAAAGCATTAGATTCTATATTCAGTCCAACCAGTTTATTGATGCATGCCAGGAAAAGTCTCCCCTGTCCTTTCTTTCCAAATGTTATATAAATTTGCTGAAAACTGATGTTGCCAGTTGTCTGTATGAGTGAGAAAAGAACAAAATTAAACTTTCCTACAAAGATTACTCCATATTTTCTTGGCTAACTAAAAAAAAGTAAAACAATGTTTCATGTAAAATAAATTTAAAAGTACTATTAAGTTTGTGTGGGGGACATGCGATGAGGTATATTCCTACATATATGTATACCTGGTTATAAAGCAGGAAAAACGAAGATGGGTGATCAATGAGTATTTAAAAATTAGTATGATGCAAAACATGCAGCCATCTTTGTGCAAACATGTACCGTCTAAGATCCGTCCAGCGTCTGCTTCAGCTTTGTGAAATATTCTAGAGAAAACTGTGGACTGTCCTATTGGCCCCAAAAACTCAGCAAAGTTTTAACAACAGAAAAAGTGATACTGATTACTTTCTGAAAATAAAATTTATTAAGTTTTTTTCCTTTTGTCCTACTTAAGTATAAAATTATTTTAACGCTCTTACCAGGTGTGCCAATTATTTTCAATTGGAATAAAAGATCATGTCATTGATCTAACTTTGCAAGTCAACAGAAATTATGCAAATCTGATTTAAAACAATGTAGCATTAAATGAAATTAAAAAGGTAGCTGCATATAAACGCCATGGTTTGATAAGAAGCCTATGTTGTTTTATGCCTTTTCTGAATGGTACAGCAACATCACAAAACAGTCAGTCTGTGTGTGTAACGTGTGGGTGTGTGTTCGTGTGCCTTTTTTCCTCTCTATAGTGAGACACCATGCGACCTAATCACATTTTCACATGATTCTCCTCTGATGTGCTTCATCCTCCATCCTGACTTGATGAGATTATCGCTGACCAAACAGGCAGCTGCTTCCAGTAAACACATAGTTGCCGGTTTCAGATACGAAATACCCTCCACCCCCCCGAAAGGAAAACATCTGGGTGACCCATTTTATGGAATTATTCTGCCTAATCTCTTTAAATTTCCCAAATTCATTTGTACCTTTTGACATTCAGATTTGTATCCATCTGTCATGAAGCTCAATAGGTCTGTTTTTTTTATGATTGTGTCAGTTTGTGGCTGATATTTTAGCTACTGTAACAGGATTTTTTTTTATTATTATTATTCTGTTTCACCTATAGAAATCTGCTGAATTATTTTTGTCTCCAGTTGGATCACCTGTTTTTTCATTACGTCTTAAACTCATGGACATAATGAGATTCTTCATATTAGCTCCACTTTCAACATTTGGTGACAGACTAACAATTCAATTCAGTTTTTTTCCATAGTGCCAATTCACAAAGCATGTCATCTCAAGGCACTTTACAGTTCACCAGATCATACAGACAACCTGATTCAAAGTTTTCTATCTAAGGAAAAGCAGTTGATTGCATCGACTCATTGAATCGAGGCAATCCCTCACATTAAACATGCTTATAGCGACAGTTGAGAGAAAAAACTCCCTTTAAACAGCAAGAAATTCCTCCAGCAGAACCAGGCTCAGTGTGAACGGCCATCTGCTGAGGCCGACTGGGGTTCAAGGAGACAGAAGCAGAGATACAGAAAGAAGCAGAAATACAAAGAAACTAACACAAAGTATTACATAATTATACAATGGAAGAAAACCAATGTATGATTTTAGAAATGTTTACATATAAAATATGTGAAATTTCTGGCCTAACATTTGTTTTCAACCCCTTTACGCTGATGTCACTGAATAAAATCCAGTACAGCCTGTATTCTACTGTACATGACTCATTTAATTAGTATAAAACATTACCTACAAACTTATATATTAATAAGCAATCCCAAAGCTTTTAACATCTGGGAAAACAGTTCAATCCATCACCTGAAGTTTGATTAAACTGCTAATCTATTAAGACGTGGCCGTCCAAGAAAAGTTAACAACACAAGCTTAATTTTAAGAAAATAAACAATAATTTCATGGTAGCTCTGGAGGAAGTGTGGAGTTTCAAATCTCAGGTGATGTTAATCTGTCCACTAATCTCAGATTTATGGAGAAGTAGTAAAAAGAAAGCTTTTGTTGAATAAAAACCATAGAAAGTCCTGTTTGTAGGTCACTCCAAACCGAGTCCTAAATGTTAAGAAGGTGATCTGGTCAGAGACCAGTCTACATTGTAAAAACTGTGTGCAATGGAAAGCAAAAATGCACATTACCTTTACTTCAACATCCAGCCGGTGAGACAAGAGGATGACAGTATAACGCTGTGTGGATGCTTTTCCTCAGAGAAATATGGAAGCCGGTAAGATCTTCCACCTGGACAACACTGCGAAAATTATTAAATTAAGTGTATTTACTCTTAATTTGAGTAGGTAAATTAAATAGTTTGCTAATGGAATGAGTATTTTTACTCTTAAAATAAGATAATTGGATAATAGGCACTTGAAATAAGACAATGCAGTTGTGTTTAATTATTTTAAATGAAAATTGTCTCATTCCATTGGCAAAATACCTCTTTTACCTCCTCAAATCAAGAAAAAATTCACAAATTTTAAGAAAAATTACTTATTTGGATTTCAATTTTTTCCAGCGAAGGATCATGAACATACAGACTAAGCTGCAATTAGGTAACTTGAATGAAAGCATATTCATGTGCTAGAATGGCCCAATCAGAGTCAAGATTCACATTGAGTTTATAACCTATGCTACACTGAGGGATGTATCCTCACACTGCCAAACCTCAGCATACAGCCTCCACACCGTTCTATGGTTTGGCACAGTTTCAACCAAAACTATTAACCAATGACTAATCTTCTTGTACCTCAAAGCTTTGTACTACTTTATACTAATCTATCACTTAAAATTTCAATAAAAACAAAGAAGTATGTGGTAATGACATCGCAAAAAAGGGTACAGTTTTGAATTTTTCACATGTACTTTATCAAGTTTTCACCAACCTAAAATCCTTTGGCTCAGACTGCAACAGAAAACTTCATTTCAGGAGGAAGGCCGTTTTGATTGACAGGTCATTGTTTTGCAGTCTGCGGTGCTGTGTTATTACAGCAGGGCTAATGGTATTAAGTTACATGCAGGGGGTGGTCAGGGAGCAGCCAGCTCATGCAAGTGCAGTCAATAAAGAGGCCACCCACATGGCCAAAGGCTCCAACAGACAGTATGGTAGCTAAATATTATGGAAAGACAGTGGCCGGGAAAATAATCTCACCAGTCAGAAGGCCTTTTTCACAACGTTTAAAAAGAGGCTCATGGTGAAAAGGGAAATGAAGTCTAGAAGAACTTTCTTCTGCAGAAACGCACAACATAAAATAACAGCCTTGTTTTGTTGATTTCTATCCTGTGGAAACATCTCAGGTAAACATTTAGCCGCTCTGTTTCTTAGAAAGCTGTGTGATGCCATTTCTTCTTTGGCTTCAATCACTTAGCCGTTAACCCTGACATGATATGAGCTGTCGTCAACCATGCTATCAAGCTCCATCTCTCCAGGAGCTTGGATGGGTGGTCCGGGCAGAGCCAGACCACCTTAGTGTCTCTCTCTACTTCTGCCTCAAACACCTGTCATTGCTCCCTCATATTCTATTGTAAGTCTTGGTGATTGATAATAATAGCCTGAAATTAGTCTTAATGCACGGCATTGTTACCGCTCCTTTTAGGAACAACATGTTATCTACATCCCTTCATCCTATGTGTAGGTTTTGCTGTTTTTTTCTTTGCTCCCGTAGATTAAGATAACCATTGCTTTTTTTTCTTTTTACATTGTGATCTGCAGGAGATCGTGCTGGTGCTGTTCTTTGGTACCGAGTATGTGGTCCGGCTGTGGTCGGCAGGCTGCCGCAGCAAATATGCGGGCATCAAAGGACGCCTCCGCTTTATCAGGAAGCCCATATCAATCATAGGTGCACCTGCTCTCCTTTTTTCTCATCTAGTACAATGTTCATTTCTGTAGCTCCAAAACCTTGAAGCATTCAATTTTTTTTCGTGTACCAAATAATTAAACCCAGCTAGGTTCAGTTGTTATTTTTCGCATTTCCTTTCCTTCAGATTTGATAGTCGTCATTGCCTCCGTCATTGTGCTCGGTGTGGGGTCAAATGGACAAGTGTTTGCCACATCTGCTATCAGGTATTTTAAGGATTCTGTAAGCAACAACACATACTTTCTCCACCAATCAGAGGATAAGGACTGATCAGCTGGTCCTGTGTGTTGCAGGGGTATTCGTTTCCTGCAGATCCTGCGGATGCTGCATGTGGATCGACAGGGAGGAACATGGAGGCTGCTGGGATCTGTTGTCTTCATACATCGACAGGTGGGTGAGGAAATATAAAAACCTTCCACAAGAAGATCCATGCTTTACACTCCAAACATATTCATACTTCCCGTTTAACGTATTTATTACCCTTGACATTTAACAGAGTTTTATGATATATCAGTTTGCACAAAATGGTGCAGTTTTTTTTTTTTTTTTCATATAAAAGCCTGAAATCTGTAGTGTGCTTATCTTCTGCCCTGGGTCAAGCTTAGTGAATCTAATGCTAAAAATGGTCCCCAACCTTCTCCTGAACGCCAGCTCACAATAAGAATAGCTAGACAGGCTTTGTAAAAAGCCATTCATAATTGTTGGCAAAGGTTCTCAGGTTTTTACTTTGACTGGGCCATTCAGGATTGTTGTTAAGATGGAAGGTAAACTCCACAGCCCAGTCCCGATACTATCAGCCTTTTTCCTCTGTTAACTATAGCAGTCCGTGTTGACATTTACAGTATTAGCCTGACTAAATATGTATTTCAGATGTCTCAGATGTTTTTCTTCCTAGTCTAAATGAAAATTTCAGATATCGTAAATGCAATTCCTACTAGTACTAATCTACTTGTACTTCCAGATATCCAAAATAAACATTCTCTAATCTCAGATCTCCATAATACTGTTATTGTTAATCATAATGAGAATTTCAGATATAAAAAAACGAAAAAAAAAAAAACATTCTACATATCCAGAAATCAAATTCTTGACATCGAAAATATAATTCTACTGCTTGAAATATCTTAACAGATATCAAGTACTTATTTTATGACTGGTTAAATTAGAAGTCCAGATATCACAATTCTAATATGAATGGAAAAAAGAGATTTCATTTTTAGTTTTAAGAATTGCATTTGAAATATCTGAAATGTTGATCTGAGATGGGAAGAATGTTATTTTAGATGTCTTAAATATTAGTATTGATTAGGAACAATGAATTTTAGACATCTTTAATAAATATTCAGTCAGGCTTATAAATGTCAAATTGGCCACTTTTCTGATTGATTGACTTGATTGACAGTGGAGTAAGTTACATGTCACATTGGGTCAATAGTCAAAAAGAAGGTGCCAAAAGGAGGAATATATATATATATATATATATATATATATCAAGATTTCAAGGTATCTGAAACTTTATTCTTACCCTCAAATTTAGTTTTTGCCGACAAAAAATGTAATTTAGGAAATCTATAATAACAGTTCTGACTAGTAGCAATGTACTTTTTACAAGGAAGAATAACGTTTTAATGGCAAATGGAACAAAGGAGAGGACAGTGCTTCTATTAAATCTTAAAGCAGCTTGCCATATGTCTCCTTATATTCATAGCCATCCTTCTGACCAGCCTTTGTGTCCCGGCTGAACAGTGTCCCCCAGCATGATGCTGCCGACACCATGTATAATGTTGGATATGTTCAGGATAATGTGCAGTGTTTGTCTGTTGCAACATTTAGCATATATAGACCAAAATGTTCACATTTGGTTTCATGGAGCCAAAGCATCTACTACTCTGGATCTTCCATGTTTGTGACAAACTGCTAGGAGCTCATGCTTTTCATAGTGTGTCATTTTGTTGAAACCTTTTGAATGCTTAAAATTGATTAAATAAATACCAATAAAATGCTTTTCTGTTTGTGATTCTAGGATGACTAAAAATACAGTTGAATTTACATCAAAACTTTTGCAAAAATGCTTAGTTTTAAACAGTAGTTTTTATATAAGTCTGTTTAAAAAGATAAGTAGTGCGCTCTCAGTGGGCTGCAGGTTTTTCTGTGGGAAAAAATGCAGGCATAAGTATTGCTTGTACCCCAAGTTAAAATCCCCATTAAATGTACTCCTCATGACATGACTGTGTGTGCATGAGCAAAAAAACCTGAGGCAGATCTGGCTTTATAAGGAGAAGAAAAGAACCAGTCAACCTTCCCACATTTTTTTTTCCTTTGTACTATTGTACACTTGTTTTAGATTTCTTTCTTGCTGATACACAATAGAGTCAGAGGATGTAACACTCTCTTAATCTCTGAAGTACATCCGGTTGCTTTTTGCTAGACCTGACCTGACATTCATGTCTTTAACAAACAAGAGGTGCAGAAATTCACATTGAACGCTGAGTGGAGAGGGTCATTAAGTTACTTCTAAGAGAGAATCTAATGTGATTCCCTGCCTTTTTTCTGCACTGTTGGATGATTTACCAAATTATATGCTCTGCTTAGTAGAAATCTATTGCTTTTTAAAGAAGTAGATTGAAGTGGAATACCCTTGGGTTCTTATCATTGCACTTTAGATCCGTTAAAGCAGCTATTTGCTCTTAGCGTGTCAAACTCAAAGCAGATAGCCTTAATGATATAACAGTGCAGCAACAGTTGAAAATATATTAGTTTTTGGCATTTAGTTTCTAATGCCTTCTATGGCCTTCATACAAGACTTTAAAAAAGAAGGTAAAAAATTGAATGAGGGAAGGAGAGAAATGTTTACTTAAAATTGTAGAAAGTCTCACTAAATTGATAAAGAGACAATGTAGATATTTGTTTTCTTCATGCCACAAATTAATAAAAGAAGAAAGTAAAGACAAGCATCAAATTTCTTAACTCAAAGAGCTATTTTTTTTTTTACCAACAGTTTATAAAATCTTATGTGCCATGCTAATTCATTAAAAATTCATTGTTAATTATGAATTTATCCTATTGTTTTCACTCATAAATTAAAAACGGATTCTTGGGTCCTTTCCCAGCATGAAGTTTTGGGTCTGTTCTTCCCTTTCACACAACAATTAAATGGAGCAAAATGTTCTAAGTGTTGTTTTACAAGAAATGCTCAATAAGTTTGCTTGTTTTTGTCCTATTAATTATGTTGGGATATGATATCTTTACCAGACCGTGTCTTCCAGACCACTCAGGTCTTCTAGTTCCTGCCTCCTCTGTACACCCAGAACTAGAACTAAACATGGAGAAGCAGCATTTAGTTCCTATGCTCCTCTTATCTTAAATAAACTCCCAGAAGACTGGAAAAGTGCTGAAAGCCTGAGTTATTTTAAGTCAGTTAATAATCCGTTTGTTTAGAGCTGCTTTTGACTGTTGAAGTTAAACTGCCAACTGAGGTATTATAAGTCAAGGTTGCTATTCAGGTGTTTTATTTGTTTGTTTTTTCTGTATTTGTTTGCTTTTATATCTACCTAATGTAAAGCACCTTGAATTGTCAGTGTCCTGCTTACAACGTTCTCTCCTAAAAATATTCTCAAAATGTATGTTATTAAAGAAAGTATGATATATATTAAATTTTAATCACAGTTTTAATCAATTCTTGAGTTTAATTTCTTGCTTTCTCTTCTGTAACATTGCAGCGAATAACTTCGTTTTGATTAGGGAATTCAAATCCAATCCATTTTTTTTTCAGTCCAATCAGTTACTGATACATATACTGAGCGTATCCAACACTGATCCGAAACTACTGTTGAATAAATTAACCATCAAGCATCATGCTTCACATAAACATTGTTAAAAATGGTAACAAATTAATAGAGACATAAATCCTTACTAGCTAATGTGTGTGTGCTCTTTGTGATGAAGTAATCAGTGTTCCAATCCTAAAATTGAAATCCCCAGATCATTGTAACTATATCATTCATCCAATATCTGATCAATGGGTTAATATTGGAGACGTTATTGGATCGGATCGCTGCATCTTTTGATTTAATATTGCATATTTATATCTTTAATTATGGAGGTCTCCTTTTTTTTCCTCCAAGGAAATTTAGGACTTTTGACATCAGAGAATATATATATGCAAAAAAAGTTTATTTAAAAAAAGTTTAAGTTTTATTTTTTTATTAACTGAAATTTACTCCATTGTGTTTAGTTATTTATTTTATTTTAATCTACAATTGTCTTGTATTCGTTTTTTCATTAGCCGTGCCTTGAAAACATTTTGCTAATAAAACAAAGACGTGTTTGCATAGAGGGTAGCTTTTTTGCAGCCTAAGAGAAGCGGTTTTGAAATATCTTTTCAAGCTAGGACAGTATGAATCCTCCATTTAGATAGGATTTAGTTAGGATTTTGAAATCATTTCTCCTCCCTACCTTCATGTTTTCAGGAGCTTATCACCACCCTGTACATTGGCTTCTTGGGGCTGATCTTTTCCTCCTACTTTGTCTACCTTGCGGAGAAGGATGCAGTGGATGAGGAGGGCAAGACGGGCTTTTCCAGCTATGCAGATGCCCTGTGGTGGGGCGTGGTAAGAAAGCAATACACACAAAAAAAAGTCTTGGTGTTGAGAAAGTTTTAATTTATTTTAAGCACAAAGAGCTGTGAAAAAGTATTTTAACCCATTCCAGATTGCCTCTGTTTGCATCATTCTGAAATGTTTCAGATCAAACTAGTTTTAGATTCAGACAAAAATAATTTAAATTAATGCTAAAACATTTTTGTAAAGTCATTTAATTTATTAGGAGAAAAAAGTCTTTCCAAACAAGCCAGGCCCTATCTCAAAAAAAAAATAGTTGTACCTTAAATCCAATACTTGTGTCACCCTTTACACTGACAACTACCATTTCAATGAGTATTAAATCCACATTGTGGATTTTACTGAACGGTTTATTTTAGCCACTTTTTTATTTAAAATCATGCCACAGCATCTGAACTGTACGGAAGAGGATTAGGGCCACTGAAAAGGAAAAAAAAATAGTTAACTGATTTTTAAACTTTATTTCAGTTTAACATGGGAAAAACAGAATTCTTACTTTTTTCTCAGAATTCTGACTTTAATCTCAGAATTCTGGCTTTTTTTCTCAGAATTCTGACTTTTTTCTCAGAATTCTGACTTTAATCTCAGAATTTTGGATCTTAATGTAGGTGGGCACCATGAAGGAAGATATGTGGGAGCACTCACCTTCACTGACAAAGATGTGAGTTGTTTGAGGTGGCCAGTGACACATTGGTGTAAAATGATGGAATTAGGCAAGTTTTTACATGTCCGAGGGATCCCCTCATTAATGGGGGAGCAGAAGTTCATTAAAACAAGAGAGCTAGTCTCTAAAACAGACATGGCTGTGGCTTGATGCTAACATGTTTGTTAGCTTTCAGAATTCTGAGAAAAAAGTCAGAATTCTGAGATTAAAGTCAGAATTCTGAGAAAAAAGTCAGAATTCTGAGATTAAAGTCAGAATTCTGAGAAAAAAGTCAGAATTCTGAGATTAAAGTCAGAATTCTGAGAAAAAGTCAGAATTCTGAGAAAAAAGTCAGAATTCTGAGATTAAAGTCAGAATTTTGAGATTAAAGTCAGAATTCTGAGAAAAAAGTCAGAATTATTAGATTAAAGTCAGAATTCCAAAAAAAAACTGAGATAAAATTTTAAAATCAGTTAACTTTTTTTTTTTCAGTGGCCCTAATCCTCTTCTGAAATGTGGACATGTTTCCATAAATCCCGACAAGACACCCAGATCCCAAAGCAGCTGCTACCAACCGTCACCCTACCACCACCATGTTGGACTCGCAGTTTGATGTTTTTTATCTAAAATTTCATCATAGGTTAAAGTAGAAATAACATAATGCAGTCCTTAAAAAAAAAAAAAAAGATAAATAAATGACTATTTTTCTCTGGCATTCTCAAGAATTTTTTGCTTATTTGCTTACATAAGTTAAATGTATTCTTTTTTTGCATGTCTGAAACAAATAGGTATAGCAAAAAAGCACAATAAGATGAAATATTCAGAAAGGAAATACTTTTTCAGGGCTTGAAATTTCACATATATTTTAAATTCAACATTCTGCTACTTTTTTAAGACCACCTTGTTATTAGGTCCTAGTTAAGGGAAATTAATGTGGGTACATCAGCTGGATCAGTTACAAACGTCCTTTTGCTTGTTTTCTGTTTATCACAGAAATTTGACAGAAACATTTAACCCTACGCAGATGTAATGATGTTTTTCCTTTCTCAGAGCTGCCTTCACCCCAGCTTGAAGGTTCAGATTTCCAGAGGATTAATTAAAGTTTTGAATTGAAAGTGCAGAATAATGAGAAACCTATGGCAGCCCTGTGCAGGGGATCAGTGTGTCACAAAGTAATGAACCATTCACCCCTTGCAACTTTGCCTCAAAGAACTTTTAGAGCACCAATATAAAGTGTCAGTTCCCTTAATTAAAACTTTAATTGCGGGGTTGCTACCTTTATGTAACATGGGTTACAAGGGTCACGCTACTCCTCCCTCCTGTGTTCAGGCAGTTATTTGTGTTTTTTGTTCACAGCACACAGAAAAAGGAGTCCCACTTGTGGATTCGCACCTCTTTGTGGTTTACTGAAACTGTAAACTTGAGAGTCATGATATGCTCTTACAATAGGTGGGGCTGAGGAATGCAAGGGTTGTGTGTGCGTCTCCTGATTGGACCCTGCTAAGCTTTTCCACAGCACATTCCTTCTCTTGGCATAATTTGAACATTCGGATGTGCAGGTGCACAACTCAGCTGAAGACTGAGCCAATGCTATGATTCATATCCCATTCTCCTAAAGCCTCGCTTCCTGACCCCGCCGCCGCCAACCATCTTTTCTTTTAGCACATTCACTGTTGCTGATAGGTAGATGACCATTGTTTGGTCAAAAAAACGTTCCAAAAAATGTCTCATTCTGTTTTGGACAAGAAAGGGTCACCTGTGGGTCTTTAATTTAATGAAACTGGAAATTAATACAGAATAGATTTAATAAATATTTAATTAATCACATAGATCTCTGTTAAACAAAAAATATTTATTTTATAAAAGTTAATATAATTATTTAATGACTTAATAAATTATTCATATTCCTGCATTTAAGCACCCCATGAAGTCAGTTAAACTGTCACACATTAATTAAAGCCAAGGAGGCGGGATTAGGGCCACTCTCATAGCAACTCTGACATCTGATTGGCTGCTTATAACGAAACAAAATAAACAAAAATAAATAAGCAAAATAAACAATTTCTTCCTGGTTGTCTTTTCGTCAATTCAATTCAATTCAGTTTATTTATATAGCGCCAAATTCACAACACATGTCATCTCAAGGCACTTTACAGTTCAACCAGATCATCCAGTCAAATTGATTCAAAGTTTTCTATCTAAGGAAAACCAGTTGATTGCATTGACTCATTGACTCAAATACAATCCCTCACACTTACAGTAGCATGCTTGTAGCGACAGTGGAGAGGAAAAACTCCCTTTAAACAGGAAGAAACCTCCAGCAGAACCAGGCTCAGTGTGAGCGGCCATCTGCCGAGGCCGACTGGGGTTCAAGGAGACAGAAGCAGAGACACAAAAAGCAGCTGTAAAAGGCGGCCCCGTTCACCCCTAGTTTGGTCTGAGATAATGAACCTGAAACAGCTTCCTTTGGGCTAGTGGGGTGGGAGCTGCCAAAGACTCCAGCAGAATCAAAGTTAGTTCCGCCTACTAATTAACACCAGCGGAGGCTGGAATTGTTTACAGCAAACAAATGGTAACACTTTTTTAAAAACTCCTTTACAAATATTCTAGTGAAACTTTTCACAGTAAAAGAAAACTAAGAAGTTGTCTTATCTTGGTCAGTGAGAAACAGCCAATCAGATATCAGGGTTTTATGGAGAGTATCTAGTCCCGCCTCTTTGAAGTTGATGGATGTGTGCCTCATTGCAGGAACATGAAATAATCTATTAAATCATGAAATAACTATATTCACTTCTTGACATTAAATCTCTATTCTGTATATTCTGGACTATAGAGCGCACCTCACTACAAGCCGTACCCACTAAATTCTTGGGAAAAAAACAGTAAGCCTACTATATAAGCCGCACCGGGCTTTAGCCTAGTCTCTTAATTAGTTCGGCAGCTTTAATGCAGCAAATAAATGGCAAAATGTGTGAATTCAGGACATTTGTTCTCCGTTGTGCCTTCTACCAATGTATTCTAAATGGAGATGTATGCTAAATGAAATACAGCCCCTTATGCTTTGATTTACAACTTTGACTTCCCCTTCTGGTGGTTAGGAAAAATCAACAGATATGCTGCAACTTCTTATGAGCCGCATGGTTCAAAGCGTAGGAAAAAAGTAGCAACTCATAGTCTGGAAACTACAGTATTTAACAGACTCATATAATTAATTATATAGTTATTAATTGTAGTTTTAATACATTAATGACTAATTTAAATAACAATTTTAATAGTTTTTTATTTATTGTATTGCGGCACTTGTACATTGTGCCACAAGCTGTAATTTATTATACCTCAGGCGTGATAGGCCTGTGGGTTAGGTTTTGAAACATCTGAAGAACTGAACATTCTTTAAAGTTCTGTTCTATCTGTTCTAGAAAAATATTAAGTTATGTGGCACACCTACAGACTGTGCAAATAGTGCATGCAAATATAAATAAGGAAAATCATTGAGCGGATCATGGTAATTCTGAATGAATAGTAAATATCTACTGCTCAGATTTGATCATCTGTGGACAAGACTGTTAGTTTTTCACCATCAGTTTGGCCTGAATGGGAAATTATAGGATAGCATCAATTTTTAACTAAACCATAAGATATACTCATTTCAGTTTGCTATGACCAAACCACTGGAAGAAGATGCTCAGGTTAGATGAGACCAAATTTGACTAGTTTAACCTGCATGTACAACTATATGTGGAGCAATGATATTCTCTCTGTTAAACATGGTGGTGGCACCATGATGCTTTGGAGAAGCTTATCAGAGATGCATGGAGCTAAATATAGAGCAACCCTGTAAGAGGCTGCAGAAAACAGGAGACTGGGAGAGAGTTTCATCTTCAGCCATTTTTCTGATCCTAAACATGCAGCCAGAGCTCCAACAAAACCGATTCGTTAAATTCTTATTTCCGTAAGAATGAGCCAGTCTGGGTTATTTTGCCTCCGTTTTAAGGATTATGGGCTACTTTATGTTGTCTATCACATAAAGTTACAATATTTACATGAAAGTTTGTATGTTTGTTGTAACAGGGGGTGAATACTTTAGCAAGGCTCTTTATAATTAAAAATCAGAGCTCTGATGTGTGTGTGGATTTGAAGCCATTCTTGGGCCCACACTCTACAATCTGAATGAAAGGACCTGTTTTCTGAATAGAGCATTCCACTCTTATGTCAGGAGGACATTGTTTAGTCATCGGATTTGTGGATGAGTGATTAAATCCCCCAGAACTCCACCCACCCCAACATACACCAACCCGCCTCTCCTGCCTCCGCTCTTTCTTTCTTTACCCTCAAAGCTCTTTAAAGTATCTCACCTTACATCAGCCGCTTTGTGTTAGCGCGCAGCGGTGGCTCACCCAGCGATACCCCACAGACAAGCGCTCTAAGCCGAGCGCGCTCTGAATGTGTCAGAACTGGCTCAGCTTTCAGAGTGGGCCGCACATGCGAGCGCGAGAGCTATTTGTTTTCCCTCCTCAGCCCTGCAAATTCCTGCACTCATTGAGGATTAGTGGATGGGAATCTCATTCCCTTGGAGAAGAAAGAGCCCCAAATGCCACAGCAATCGTTCAGACAGTTGTGGGGCAACTCAACAATGGCTGATGAACTTCTTGATTGTCTAAATCAAGATTGAAAGTCTTTGAATGACCATCTGATAGCAGTTGGATTTAATTAAAATGAAAGAGGATTTAATATATCTGTTTAATTTGACATATGAATATACATTTCATTATGATCCCAGATGTCGTTCTCATGTTCGGGAATCTGATCTGGGATTTGTCTGCACAGTTTTTTGGAAAAGCATGTTTTGTGTGTGAAAATCTGGAATCCTTCCTTTTCTTCAGGTGACCGTCACCACCATCGGATATGGAGACAAAATTCCTCAAACATGGATAGGGAAGGCCATCGCCTCATGCTTCAGTGTCTTCGCTATTTCTTTCTTCGCTCTACCTGCTGTAAGCATATATTTTTTTCTAAATTATCCTTCCTTTAACCTTTACTAAATTGGAGTACATGTGGATATCAATATCTCTAACATGAGTATTAAAGTTTTAATATACTTTTTTTTCTGTTCAGGGAATTTTGGGTTCAGGATTTGCCCTCAAAGTCCAGCAGAAGCAGAGACAGAAGCACTTTAACAGACAGATCCCAGCAGCAGCCTGTCTCATCCAGGTAGTGTTTTAGAACCGGAAATGTTTTTCTTTAAAGGGTGGAAGGATACCAACATTAAAATATTGACTTTACACATATGGCTTTCAAGTTTAATTCAACACTTCCCATTTCTTCCCAAGTTAGTCTAATGTTATCCTAAGATTTGACCATAAAAATATAAAATCAGTTCTCAATGGGTACAGTAGAAAATTAAGGTTTCAGACAAATTTTACGGTGCTAAACCACAGCTTAATCAGTGACTTTTCAGTTGTTTTTTCTTGTCTTTGTGATGCAGTTTGTTCACTAACTCTCTTCACAAAGTGTTAAACTCAAAAATGAACAGAAAACAAAAATAGACAAGAAATTATATTTTTTAAGTGTTTAGCATCAACATGAATATAGGGAATAACATCATTTTTTTCATACTAGAAACATTTTCTACTTTTATAACTCTTCTTCTCAAGGTGAGATGACTCATGTAATTTGTAGTTATTGACCTTAAGATTGAATTAAAACAAACCAAATGGGACACCTTTCAGTGTTGTAGCATTTAAGCCTAATAAAGAGTAAAGAGTACTTCCTGTTAGCAAGTTGTGCAACAACTTACAATATGATCGGTAGACAGACATTATAATTGACCTGTGAACCTGTGCAGCATTTATTAATGTCAGATAAGTCACTACTAAGATTAATACTAAAGTAGACAGTTTATATTTTTGGTATTCATTAGATTTTCCTTTTTGTGACGTTTTATTTTCAGACACTCTGGAGGTGTTACGCTGCAGAGAAACCAAACGGCTGTGCTGCTACATGGAAAATGTACGTCTTAACTCCAGAAGGTGTGGCAGCAGCGCAGGTGGACCACAGCAGTCCCAGCATCAAGAAGCTGAACATAGCGGTAACTGTTACCTGCATGTTTTCAATAAAAATCTCTCCTATTAAAAGACACAACTCCGAATCAGTCAGGCTGAATTATTTTACACTGAATAATAAATCCTGTTTAAATTCTGATTTAAAAAGCTGTTGCATTCATATACATCTGACGCTGACATGAATGTCTCTTTGTGCTGTTCACCTTTTGCAACAATATTAGCTATACTGTGCAGAGACCATAGAGTAAAACGTCTGAGCAAAGTTCTCACAAATGTACACACATGGTGAAGAACACAATGCACAGAAAAACACAACTACCCACACACAACAGCTCCTCCTACCCCAAAGGCTTGACTCCTGCAGGATGACTTAAGGCCTTTGTCTCCGCCGGACAAAAGCCCAGTCAGTTGAGATGATGTCACCACCGCCTTTCTCATGGGAGTAAACCTTTGTCAAGTAGTACAACGACAAAAAAATCTTTGTGTCGCATTGAGCCCACACGTATTGGAGAGAATGAAGGCTGCTTCCGCTCATTTCTGTTTTGGCGTGTGACTTTCTCTGCTGTCTTCCCTTCTATCTGCCTCTTCTCAGTCTTTCAGGATTCTTCTCCAGATTTTCCCGTAACCAACTCTCTGTCACTCTCCTCTGTCTTCTCTCATCTCCTTCTATTGCCAAAGGTTGTCCTTCACCATGCGGCTGAATGTGTTTCCTGGTCTTTGTTCCACCTTATTGTTTTTGTTTTGCATCTTCCATGCTTTTCTATTTTCCATTAATGACACAGGAAACATTTGTCCTATTAAGTTAACAGCAGCCCATGGTGCAATTACCTGAATCTGACCCAATCAGTCTTAATAATGAAACTACTTTAAAGGTTACATCCGTAATGTTTGCTGTTTGGATCTGCCTAGAAACAGGACATTTCACACACGTACTGCCTCACATAACACACAGCTATGATTACGTTCTATGAAACAAAGTTTAAACAGGCTAAACTTACATCACCAGATCCAGAGGTCATGACTTGATCAGATTTAGATTTGTAAAGGAAGAAATGTGTGGAGTTAGTGCGCACATGTTGGCATGACCTACTTTTTACACAAGGTTGAATATGTTCAGTTATCATATAAACTTATTATTATTTTTTTAGCAGAAACTATTTCCAAACAGGGAAAGGGTCAAAATCAGATGCAATGAGCAGACGGCAGACAGACTGTCACTATTTATGATTCTGTTTGCGATAAAGATAAAATAATGCACCCTTAGTAAGCAGGCTATTGGAAATTACCAGCTGTTCCCACAGTGAGGGGCACTCTCCCTGGGGGTTGTAGTATATTTGCAAAGGGGGCATAATAGAAATTAAATAAATAAAGACCATTTTTACAGGTAAGTTTTATATATGGGAAAGCAAAATTCTGTAATATGGTAAAAAAAAAAAAGAAACTAAGAAAAGCACATGCAATTTCAACTTCTTGTGCTTTAAATGTAGTTTGATTGAGTTATTTGAGTTATAGTTTATTGTATTGCAATATGTAATATCACTGCAGTGTTAGTTAGGAGGATTTCTTTGACCAAACTATTTTATTTTTAACTCACAGTGTTGAAAGATAAGCAATTTAAAAGCAACTAGTTAGATGGTGTAGAAATTCTACTCATTCTACTTTTTCTACTGCTGTATACTGTAGGACATTTACGAAGTCAACAGCTGGACTTAAATAAGCTAAGTCGACTCACATCTGGACAACTCAAAAGTTGCTTTTTTAAAAGTCAGAAAACATTTTGCAAAAAAAAAAAAAAAAAAATGAAATTATCTCTGAAAATCAACTCGTTTTAAGATTTCATCTCAGCGCTAATGTGATCTGGATTCAGACTTTTCTTTTGCCAGTTGGCACAGGGTTTCCAAAGACAAACAAATATGCATTTCAGGTCATTTCGAGGAAAAATTTATTGTTGAATTTAAATGTATAGCCTGTTTGTTTTTCTCCTGCTCTGCTGCTTAGTTTGGATTCTACTTGAGTTGGATTTTATTCTCCCTCTCCTTGAAGCTAGAAATAGATTTCATCTGAGAGTGTTTACCATCTGTTCCTGTTCACAAGTGAGATCAGTTCAGTGTCTGCAGTGATGTGATGCATTTTTAATGACTGAAAATAATTCTGGGGAAACCATTAAAACCTAAAAACATGACCTCATTGCGGGCCTTTGTTTACAGCTAACTTTCTTATTAAACTGCTGTGTTTAAATGACCAAATTTAATAGATCAGTAGGTTATTTGTTATGACCGGATGTCTCACGTGTGTCTGGCAGAAAAAGGGGACTAAGAGAAGACTGAAGTCCAAAGGGCCTGGCTCTCTAGGTGTTGCCTCAGAGAGAGCTGTGTCGATCCCTCAAATCACCTATGAGCACATCGACGACTCTGTGGAAAAAAAGGATGTCTCCTATTTTATTGCACAGCCAAGGGGGACAAATGAAGGTAAAACAATATTAGAAAATGTGTGTCTCATCACTTTGCTCTACAGTTGCTAATTTGTAATAGGTTCTGACATAGCTCCTTTCAGTCTGGTGGATTTTTCAAAAGATGCCTTCTAACCTTTTATAAATTGCAAATCTTCCATCCTGGCGCTTCAACCTGCAGAGATTACACACTAAAACACCAACTTCCCCTTTATTACCGCTCGATTAACCTCTCCACTCTGGACAAGAGCTTTTGAATTTAGACTTGGCAATCCCAAAAGATTCTCTGGGGTCATGAGGACCCTCAATGGCATTGGGGTTCAAATTTAATTTAATGGTTTTTACACAAGTGAAACAAGCTGAATGAATACAGTGCTGTACAAATGAATACAGTGCTGCAAAGTATTCCTTTTAACCTTTGACCTTTGTTCCCTTAATCACATTGCAACTGTAAACTTCCATGTAGCATATATAATTTTATGCCAAACACAAAGTAGTGTGTAACTTAACAGTGGAGAGAAAATAGTTCCTAGTTTGAGGTCCTAAAGTCTGCACTGAGATATTTACCCTGCTGCAGTTACAGCTGCAAGCCCTTTGGTGTATTCCGTTTCCAGCTTTGTACGTTGTTCCTATCAGTTCAGACTACCTTCACTGTCTTTTTTCTGTCAAAGGCGTGAAGCTGTTTCATTATGGGGATGACACACAGAGCATTTCTGGCAGAAAGACATGTTTCTACCAGGCCCTGATACCGAACAATCGACTCATTCCTCTGCAACAGTGCTAAAATACTTTGGTTTTTAACATCTTTGTTGGATTTCGGAAATAAAACTTCAGCCAATGCTTATCTCATTGCAGATATATTCTCTCATTTGTATGGAGTCTCTTCAAAATCAAAGGAAAAGTGTATCTGTAACTAATTATGAGAGACTTTGTTGACACAGACGATCCCGAAAGGACAAGAGACACTTCCTGTTTGGATTATAACCTCAGACAGGGAAGCCGACTAAACACAGCAAAACAATATGTCGATTGGACATTAGTGATACGACACAAAAATATGAGCTGCAGTCAACCAGTTTAATTTTTTTTTTTTTTTTTCATTTATTCTGACTTTTCTTTCTCGACCACAAAGTTCTTGGAGACATGTTTTTACCCTGTTGTTTTTTTTTTTACTGATGCACTTAACAGTGACCCTCGAAAACTACTACATGCCATAAATTCAGAAACAGACTTTTGAGCTCTTGGGTCAACAGCTGAAAATGAGATGAGATTAATTTAAACATAGTTGGACTTCAGGTACTAATCAGTTGACATCCGAAAAGAAAATAGATGATTTTGCTTTACTTATCAAATTAAAGTGGGTGAATAAAAATGCACCCACAGAATCCCCTTCCTGCCAAATAAACATGAGGTTGTGATTATAGAGTGAAAAATAGTAAAATTAATTTAGTGGGGACCTTTTTAGGGCACTATTTTGCATACTTGGAGACATTAAATGAACTCATGCTGCTATTAGGAACTTGAAAATCCAGGATCTTGTCAAACTTAAGCTGTGGGGGAAATTAGAGGTCCATAACAGCCTCATTGTCAAGGTGATGTTTTTCTGGCACTTCAGACATGCTACCACATAGGTTGTGCTTTTGTGTTGTCAAAATTATTTTTGAAAAACTTCGCACACACCTATTCATTCCAAATGAATAGGTAGGTGTGTCCGATCTTTTGACTGCTACTTTGTGTTTATGTCTTCGATGGAGCCGGAACAAAAGCTAGAAATAGATCTGTTGGCGGTGAAAGGGTAAAGATAATGGACTGAGATGTGTTCTCACCACTGCAGAGTGAGAAAACAGACATTAGAGCACTCTGGGCCTCTTTGCAGAGGATGTTTCAGGTTATGACGGAAGAAGCTGTTATGGGATGACTCCTCATTTTCACGCAGTAAACAGAGACGCTGTCCTCCTCCGCTTGGAGCCAAGATGGCTGCCAGGTGCCTCACTTAAGCCACATGGAAGCCATTACAGCCTTAGTGGTGATTAGAGGTCATAGTTACAAGCTCTTTACGGCTTCAGTAGCCCCCTCCCCTCACCGGCCACAGACACTCTCATCAGGCTTAAATGGAAACTACTTTAAAATACCAGCTCGTCAAAGTTACAAGTGGGAATTCCTTGTAATCCTGGTTACAGTTTACTAAGGCAGTCACATCAAAGCCAATATATTTTATTAGAGTACACATGGTAAAGATTGATCAAAGAGTCTTAAATCAACAGTTTGATCTGCATGTGTCTAATCTCAGGATGATTTAAAACGTAAGCCCATACACATGATATACAACTGATGGAGGGTTATTGGGGAGGTGGTTTGGCTTCCTGTGTTAAAAGCCATCCCAAGCAAATGAACTGACCCAGATTCCAGGTTAATAAACAGACCTTATGAGTTTTTTTCCTGTCAAAGCGTGCTACCATAAAAAGAGCTGCTGTGACATAAACCTGACATAAAGGCAAACCATCACTATAAGAGCAGCTACCAACACCAGGAAGAGCTTAAGACGTCTGCTTAATTGGATGTATCTTGGAAAACAAGCAGACAGTATGTCTGCATGGGAAAGAAGCAATGAAACTCAAGAGACAGGACATAGCATCCTCTCTCCATGCACAGGGTTAGCGTTTGTATTTGTCCGGCAAATGCTTCATAGTTGTCTGTTAAAGAATTGTACTTGACCACTTGGAGGGGAAAAAGAAACAGGATGAGCCATGAGACATTAAAGGAGTAAATAAGTCATAGTCTGCAGGCTGCTGTCGTTAATAATGATGTCTGAGTTAAAAAAATGTGGCGCTGTAGAATCTCTGCTTTAGATCCATTAAGGAATGTCTTTCCTGTTTCATTAAACCTAAAATAGGGTTAGAGATGGCACATGGGACAATTAGGTTTAAAACAAAGGTTTTATTGAGAGTTATTGGATTTTATTCATCCTTATATATCAAGTACTGTACTTGTAATGCTTATAAAATACAAAATATTCTATGTTTTTTTCTTTGAAGACTAAAAGACAAATGGGAGTTAATTGGAATAATTTACAGAGGATTTACATTTGCTGTCCAAACATTGTTAAATTTCTGTGTATATTTTCCTTCTCTTGCAGGGATTGCCAGAATGTTCAGGAAAGCAGGTGAGTTTTTCTACCAACCTTTAAAGGGAAATGTTTAAAATAAACTGCTTTGCAGATTTATTTTTTCACTTATTCTTTTAGAGTTTCATCACAAAGTTTTCTGTAACTGTGAAATAAAAGGAAACCTTATCTTTACATTTTCAAAAGAAAACATCTGATTCGTGTGGCATCTATATGCATTTAGCAACTTTAGTGCAATACCTCTAAGTAAAGTAAAATAGAAGTAGATCAAGCTGTTGATAGTTTAATCTCAGGATTTAGAGGTTTGTTGGAGAACATTAGAGAGCACATTGCATCCTGAAGAGCAAAGAACCCAGCAGACAGGGTTAGAAATATTACCTGAAATGTAAAGAGTATGAATCAGCTGCAAATCTTCTAAGACAAGGCACTCCACCTTAACTAAAAGCAAGCAAGAGGATCATTAATCTGAGAGACAGCCAACAAACTGTTTAAATGAAGCCCTTGGCAAACCTGTCAAGATTTTAAAAGCTGATAAAGGAATACTGCAAAATACTTGCAGCTGCAGCTTTTTAAAAAAAGTAATAGTTTTGCAAAACACCACCTTTCAGACAAGTGATTTATGTCAAGATTATACTTTAAGTACCTCGGTCTGATAGAGATTTATTATATATGTCTTGTCTTTGCTACACCTTTCCATACAGCCTGTTAGTGTTGGTCCATATCTAAACAGACTGGTACATTTAGTGCCAATGCGTGTTCACTGCTGGACAAGGAGCCACTTCACAAAGTACTTCTGTTTGCTATTAAAAACCTGTCTGTGTTAATCATTAGCCAGCCTGTCCCCTTTAATGTGGCCCAGACTGTATTTCAATTAGACATTCTGGCTGGCTGAGGCTTTGTCCTCAACCGGACCGAACCAGAACCAAACAGAGACACTCTCAAACTCTGGTCACAAGTTGACCCGGCCTGTTTTCTCTACTGGGTGCCCTGCCAACAGAAAGGCTGAGCAACAGGACTTGAGTGATATGGACTGAGTCCTTGGGGAAACAGATCACACACAGGCTGGAACACTGCAGAGAGGTAGAGAGGTGGAGAGATGTAGAGTTGATAAGCTGCCATTGTGGAGCTTCAGTTGATAGAAATGAACAAGTCATTGTTTGATTTTTGTCATCCCACTTATCTGTCTGGTTCAGCCCAGCTCCCCCTGTCTAAGAGAATAACTCAATGCACTGCAGTATCTTTGCCTTGTTTTTCTTTCACTCAAATGGCTTCTTATCTCACCACATTCTGTACTTTGAGGCAGCAAAACAAGTTTACATCCACATAAAAGTGATTCCAAAGGCAGCTCTGGTTATGTTAGGAAATTCTACCTCTCTTACTTCCACTTCCTCTCCTATTCCCTCTCTCCACTTCCACATTTGACATTGTCAAACAAAGCGGATGATGGAATACAAGCAGCTTGGAAAGGCTTTACTTGAATTGGAACGGTCATTCAGTACTTCGACGCAGATTTGCCTCGCCATTCTTCATCACAATGGAGGCTTGGTGCTTTGGAGGAGAGACATGTCAAACTCTGCTGACAGTCTGGCTGCAGGTCAAGACCCGGCTACACGTTGTTCTTTGCTGTTGTTTTTAGGCACCCCAGCCAGCTGCACAGCTCAAGTAGAGCTCTGCAGTTTTTTTCTCTGTCTGTGCTGAGTTCAAACTTCTCTGAATATCCTCCCATTTTTTTTCACATTTTGTAGAGTGAGAAGCACCAACTACTGGGATTCTTATGTTCAAACACTAAGCCATGTATTATTTTGCAGATGAAGGCAAATAATTCATGGGTAGCATTTATCTTTTACACAAAGTCTATAAGTTGTATTATGCATTTATATCCAGCCACCTTTACTTTGAAATACCTAAATGAATTTCTCTGAATTCCGGTTCAATTGCATGTTTTCTAAGCCAGAACAGTGCTTTGTTTTTTGGTCCACTCTATAAAGCCTGGAACACGATTGCTATTTCTGACTATTTGAATCAAAAAGCTTCCTGGATGGGAAGCGAAACGTCATCAGACTTGGAAACAAAGTCCACTGGATTGCTTTTTATCTTTTTTTAGAATGAATTCCAAAACTAAGCCCTCTTCTTTTTTCATAAATTAAGAAGAAATAGATCTTGTATCGGTATAAATGAATCACAAGGAATAAGACAGGTCAGTGATAATGTTGTGGATAACTTTAAAGCTAAGTTATGTTTTGTTTATTGAATTGTATATTTGTACAGCAGAAAATAAGCAGTCCACATAATCTTAACCACAGAATACCTAAGATGAGACATGGTGCTAGCTCTAGTAAAAGGCTTGAGACAAATCTGGCAATTCACCTTCTTGCAGAACAATGACCCTAAACCTACATAAGAGCTTTAACTAATTTGTTTCTATCTCAGTTATATATCTATGCTAGAGCTACACATTCAATTCAATTCAGTTTATTTATATAGCGCCAATTCACAACACAAGTCATCTCAAGTCACTTTACAGTTCAACCAGATCATACAGTCAAATTGATTCATAGTTTTCTATCTAAGGAAACCCAGTTTATTGCATTGAATCAAATGCAGTCCCTCACACTAAGCATGCTCGTAGCGACAGAGGAGAGGAAAAACTCCCTTTTAACAGGAAGAAACCTCCAGCAGAACCAGGCTCGGTGTGAGTGGCCATCTGCCGAGGCCGACTGGGGTTCAAGGAGACAGAAGCAGAGACACAAAAAGTAGCTGTTAAAGGCGGCCCAGGAAACACACAGCCAGGCAGATGAGCTCCGAGCCAACTCCCATGTCAGAGGATGAAGAGAGCACATCCAGCCAGTCACAGTGAGAGAAACAGGACTACACTGGAAAAAAGGCCAATCTCCAGCATCTATAAACAAGGGTGTTTATGGAAGCAGCACAGCTGATGTTTCTCTCCAGGATGGCGTCACAGCCAAACAGGAACAGACCAGATGAAGCTACTATGAGAAAAAGCAGAGAGAGCATAACATTAGAGATTGAACTAACAGATTCTGCAGATTGGGAGAATAGAGACAGAATGAAGCAGAATGATCAAATGGGGGTCCCTATGTCCTCCAGAAGTCTAAACCTATAGCAGCATAATTATAGAGATAGCTCAGGATAACCTGAGACACTCTATCTATAAGCTTTATCAAAAAGGAAAGTTTTTTCAAGGCCCACAACCAAAGTCATTTGAAAATATGAGATAACTAATGCACAGACACTCCTAATCGTAATTAGCTTTACCTGTTTTAAAGAAATAAAAAAAATTATTGGTGTTTTTGATGTGTAAAGCTGGTAGGTAAATACTTGGAGTCTCTGGAGTCTGAATACAAATGCACCCGAGACTTAAGAGATTAAGATTACAACAAAAAATATGTATGAATTTCCTTCTCTTTCACAGCTATGCACCATGTCTATCACAGTATATCACATATGGTTTCACAGTAAAACGCATTAACTTTGTCTATATTTGATAAAAAAATTAAAAAATTCATAATGTGAATACTTTTGCAGTTTATGACCTATGTGATTTGTTTAAGTCTTCTCATTTTTCTTCCTTTTCTTTCTTTTTCTTTTATGCATCATCTATCTTTTAGGCCCTCCTCACCACTCATGGTCATCTTTTACTCTGAGCTGCCCTGCTTCCCCAGGTATCCCTCTGCTCTTTTCTGCTTTCTTATGTTTGTAAAAAACAGCACACAGGAATCTTTTTTTTATTTATTTAATAATTCTAGGTAAAACCAATTTCTATATAATAATAATAATAATAATCGTGACAACTTAGCCTATTAAAGTTGTTTCATTCTTTTTTTTCCAGCTTCCTTGCTTTGGTCAAACTTGTAATTCTATCTTATGTCTTTGTTTCTCTTTATAGTAAAGGGGAGTGGTGATCAAAGTGCTTCCATAGACATCTCCCGCGCCAACAGCCTCACCGATGACCTAGATGACATGAGTGAGGACATCCCCCTGCCTGTGGTCACCAACAAGAACCAGTAAGTAACCAAAAGTCTACCCTCAGCGATCCACTCCAAAGCATCGCCCTCTGCTGACCTTCATTATCTGATTCCTTTTAGACTGATTTCCCTCCTGGTCATAGTGCCTGGAGTTCTTTTGTCAGAGCAGAGAGCCACTTTAGCTGTTTTCTAAATGAAGCTGTTTTGTTTAAGTTTCTTGAGGGTTAATGAGACCCTTGAGAGCCAAGGCCGTATCAGGTACAGAGAGGGTTGTGAAGGGGATTATCCTTTCATTCTTGAGAAAAAAACGTCATTGACGTTTCTTTGAAAGGCTTGTAAGACATGTTATGGTACAGATGGCTTGTCATCACATGCCCTCATTGAACTCACTGTTGTTGCTGCGTGAATTCAGGGTGAATGCTGATGCTCTCCCTCCCACTAACCCGGTCATGCAAATTGGTTTCGCAAACCTGGGTGTAATTAGATCGGTTTGCTTTGTGTGTCGTTGGACTTCCTGTGTTATTGTAAAGCATGCCGACTAGGGACTAACTCAGTCATCCACTAACCATCTATCTTTTCAGTGGATTTGACATCAGCACTGCCACATAAAGCAGTAACTATAGTGCTACTGCTAAATAGTAGTAGACTCTTATGGGTCTTCTGTTGAGGATGGAGCTTGTGTGGCATATTTATGTCCAGATGAGAAACGTATAAGATATGTTTAATCAGCTCAAGTGCCTCTCTGTGTTAATGCTGCCAATGCTGAGTGGTGTTTGTGTTGAGTTAATATATTGTAATGTTGTGAGCTACATTATTACATCAATCCTAAGGTGAAGGCTTATGTGCACCAAAGCTGTGAGGATACGGTTGTTATGTGGTTCTGTGACACAGTGCCACTATAAACATAATAATATACATAACATGAGATTCATAGGTCACATATTTTATGGCCAAAATGCACGGCATATCATTTCCCACCTTTATTATTGCTTTTTAGAAGAATTAGGCTGATACATTGGATGGTTAATATTTTTGGCCAATATTACTGTTTTCTTCTTGTATCAGTATCACTTTATATGTGCATTTGTTTGCTGATTTATTACTCCATTCAGCAAGGATGCCTTGATGCATAAGGTGTATGCATTCCCTCTGTTTCCTTATCAGCATTAGCCTTAATGCATTTAAAGAGGTACAACTGGTGAAGTTTTACCTCTTAGCACTATTATGCTGCGTTCACACCGGACGCAGCTGGCGCGACAGAAGAGTTTACATGCAAAGTCAATGGTTGACGCGCGTCAAGGCGCAGCAAAAGGTCCCGCGGCGCGTTTTGAGCAGCAGGCGCAGCGCGTCTGACCAGCTGAAGCAGCGCGTCGGGCGCGTTTAAGCATCTGACGCGTGTGACGCGCCGCAAACGCGTGTGACGTGCCGCCGAACGCGCTGCTGCTCG
>NW_015151989.1:96218-99130 GCF_000732505.1 Cyprinodon variegatus | reverse complement strand
TGGATGGATGGATGGATGGATGGATGGATGGATGGATGGATGGATGGATGGATGGATGGATGGATGGATGGATGGATGGATGGATGGACTAAAATTGTTTTGTTCTTTAAAATCCATTTCAAAAGTGGTGCACAACTTATTTTCCCTTAGATGTATAACCTTCTCATTTGTGATTTTATATAGAATCCTAAAACATCATTCTTGTACTTTTGGAACAATTTTTCATACTAAGAGCAGAGGCCATGTTATCCTGTAAGTCAGAGAGAGAGGTTGGCGTTACACAGCTCTGTGTAGTTTAAGAATCAAACACATCATTAGGGAGTTTTGGACTGTAGATATCATTTAGGGACTTAAATCAGTGATAAACACAAATAGTGAGATTAGAGCATTCAGCATGGCTAGCATCAGGAACATTGTCACATTGTCATTATGTGTTTATTCTCTGAGGTGTTAGAAGGCCCTCATCTTAACTGTAAGATTTCCAGAGGATCTGACTTTATATTTCCTAACCAACCAATCACAGATCAGGATCTGTCTGGCAAAAATCTACAGATTCTGGCAACAAGCTTTTCTTTCTGTCCATCTGTATTTCATATTTCATTTATCATATTTGTGTCATTGAATTAAATAATACAACATTGATCAAAACAGAAATGGAAACTGAGCTTTTTCAATCTTAATATAAATGTAACGATTAATTTTACATTTTTTAGACCAGCTTGGATATACACATGTTTAAGGCTGTTTTGTACAGTGTGAATTTTGGACACTTCTTGATGTTTTATTTAATAGATTGGAGCACCCGCTAGTCATAAAATGCTAAAATCTTAAAGATTACCCCCTATTTGCATTAATTATTGCTCTGATTTTAATTTGGTAGAATAAAGCACTTTTGTCAAGTCCTCTGAATTGAAAAAGAGCTATATAAGTCTTTTTTTTTTTATTAGCCTTTTTATTTTCCTCTTTACAACCAAAACTTAATTTGATGAGCACACTTACAGTATAAGCCTGTAGCTTATTTTTTCCTTAATTAATTTTGGGCCGGAACTTCCCATGCTGTTCAGCAGATTTGACGTCAAGCATGTCCGTGTTAAATGGGTCTAACCTAGCAAAACAGTCAAAGTGTTATATCCAAGATGGAATTTGTGGATACTTAGAAGCGACTGGCCTTCAGCTTAACTCAGACAACGATGGAAACTACTGTACAGGTGAGGTGAGAAAAAAATGGTTAAGTATGCAAGCTATTACCCTTTTTTAACTNAGGTGAGGTGAGAAAAAAATGGTTAAGTATGCAAGCTATTACCCTTTTTTAACTGTCCACAAAACCTGTTTAAACTCGGGAACAATCGGCTTTTAGTGGCAGTGGGAACAACTTTTCCATCTGTCAATATGCTCTATCTAGAACTCCACACCTGGAAAAGTTCTTTTCTCACCTGGTTTAAATTAATAAAAAAATCTTCTCTAAGGAACCTTTATAGATTATTAATTGGTTAATAATAATAAAAAAAAAGTGACTTCTTAATATGCAAAATAATGGTTAGTTGCGGCCCTAGTACAAATTAATTTTCTTATCCTTCAATGAGAAAATGCCATTTACTGGAAGGATGGGATTATTGTGTGACTGGAAGATGGTACCCTTGACAAAAAAGGCTTTATACAAACTGACCAGGGCTTTATTTACTTATTTATTTTTTTAATTATAATTTTTTTAATATACTTTAATAATACAAGAGGGAAATTAGTCATCTGCATTTAACCCATCCCCTTGGGGAGCAGTGGGCTGCCATTGTGCGGCGCCCAGGGAGCAGTGTGGGGTTAAGGTCTTGCTCAGGGAGCCAGAGTGGCAGTATGTGGGAGTGTGGGGATCGAACTCACAACCTAAGGATTCATTTATCAACATTCT
This sequence comes from Cyprinodon variegatus, assembly GCF_000732505.1. Lineage (NCBI taxonomy): Eukaryota > Metazoa > Chordata > Actinopteri > Cyprinodontiformes > Cyprinodontidae > Cyprinodon > Cyprinodon variegatus. Next base: position 97,227 of record NW_015151989.1, on the reverse strand, counting down.
CATTGGCAAAAATGCATAACAAAAAGGTTAAGGGGCTTATTATACCACCTAAAACTGTTTGGTATAAGTAAAAGAAGCATGAAACTCTTTTAACAACTTTTAAGCAATTACACAATGAACCAAAAAAACTGTTTTAAGGTGTCAAAGGTTTAATGTATGAACTCCATAAAAAAAATTATATATTTCTTTTAAAACCTTTTTGTGCATTTATACCCTAAAACTAGTTAATTGCATTTATTAGCATGCACAAAAATTAAAAACTATTTGAAATTACTTTGAAAAAAACTCACTTTATCGTCTGTTAATGTTGCATTTATGATGCTATCTTGTTACCAGCATTCATCCTAAGTGCCATTTGTACTGCAACATGATTTTAGTATAAGACACCTCTTGTTTCTATAAGGACACACGTTTTGCTTCAAGCAATATTGGCTGTGAACAATAATTTTATATTTATAATTTTATTTCAAGGCCTATTAATTGCTGTCTGTGGATGCTCTTCTCTTTTTCTATTAACAAAGTGGCAAAAATAAACCTAAAAATATCCTGTAGATCAAAAGTTAGTACACTATTTTATATATTCTATATATTTATTATAAATATTAAAATATTCAAGATAGCTAAGAATATCTCCAAATTGAGTAATGATCTGTGTTTCACTGGATGACTTCATGTTTTTGTGCGATTGGATATGGTGTAAAGTGCTTTGAATGTTCAGTTTAACTAGAAAAGCTATCTATAAATTCAGTCCCTTTAACAATTAATCCCAACTAACAAAAAAAAACAAAAAAAAAATATAATGTATAATGTAAGACAACTATGAGCGGGAAGATGCCTTTTCTCTCTCTTGCAGTCGGTTGACCTGCCCCTCCGTGGCTTTGGTTCAGGACTCTTTATCTACACATCATTTAAATTCTGCAAGGTACTGTACTGGGCTTTACCAAGAAGGTTTTTTCTTTCTATTTTTCAAGTTCTACTTTTATGATGAAGTGTTTTATATTTACTGCCA
>NW_015151989.1:89542-95911 GCF_000732505.1 Cyprinodon variegatus | reverse complement strand
TGAGCTGATACAGAGCAGGTGTGAATAGAACTAACTAGAAGGGAGCCAACGGGAAAAGAAACAGGCACAAGGGGGCAACAGAGGGCAACAAAAATGTTAAAAAAACAATCGACTGGACTTTGTTTCCAAGTTTAAAGATGTTTTACTTACCATCCAGGATTTTTTTTTTTCAATTCAAAATGTTAGAAATAGCGTTGAGTTTGAGGCTTATAGAGTAGACTTGTTTCGTCTTAGAAAACCTGCAAATTGACATGGACGGGGGTTGTGATGAGAGTGAGAAGAAACCAACTCTATCGCTTCATTGTAGTTTTTTGAAAGCTCAAATCTGAGTCAACCTCCTCTGTTTAAGGTTGGTTTTTCAATGTTAACATAGATGGCTTCCTCTCAAACCACCTGTCTTCTTTGCCTAAAACATTCTGGTCCTTAAAATAATGTCCTTTGTCCATAAGGTGTAGATGTACCATCGTGTCTTGTCCCGAGGAGGTCGCTTTTCTCTGTTGGGCCATGCATCTGTGGAGAGGTTGTTTGGTTTCTGCAATATAAAGATCAGAGCATTCCTCACTGCACTGGAGTGGTGTATGCAGTTCATACACCATTTCAGTGATGTATGAACTGCATAAATATAACACAAAATGGAAAAGAAACCAATGAACAACAAAACGCAGAATAACATAAAGCAAAGTGGAACTGAAAACTTAAAAAGAAACTCAAACAGAAGTCCACAAGGGTAGAACCATCACAATAATTTGTTATTCGTTTCTGAAACATAAAGCTTTAAATAAGGTTTTTATTTATACTGTAGGTACATTTGGGGTACATGCATGTTTGATTTTTATCATTTAAGCAGTGTAATTTTTTCTCCCAATATAAATACTTAAAGGTTTTACTGCATGTGGCATCAGAGACTAAATATGAATGTTTGAAGTTTAAGTCCAGTTACCCAGAGTGAATCTTTATATGCAAAATTAGAAATTAAAAATATTGTTATAAAAGTGAATTTTATTAAATATAATTTTGCAACTGATTCAAAATTATATTTAATAATTGAAATAACTGCAATAAACAGAGGAAAATCTGGTTTTACATGTTGGGCAATTGTAAGGGCATCTATAGGAAAGAAAAAAAACATCTTTAAGGATTGTCATTTTAAAAGGGATTATTTTGACAACTTTTCTTCAGATTTGGAATCTAATGAAATTCCTAGGGTTAGGTGTAAAATTAACTCTGTTTTCATTAGTAAGGAACTGGCAGGATCCAGACTTGATTCGTCTGATATTCTTTGGACTTGATGTCTAAAATGAATTTGATTCAGCTAGGGACACAGGCTGTATATTTGTAGCTTGTAGGGCTGTTGTGCCCAAAACTCCAAAGCCTCTGATTTACGTCTGGCTGGGCACTCCCAAAACAGCTGTTTTGTTTTGCCCCTGGTGTCACGCCACTAAGGAGAGCACTATTATTTGGCCTCCTTATCTGAATCTCTGCAGACAGCTTCCATCCACCCATACTGCCTAGGGCACCTTCCATGCACACACACACACACCATATCACTTTTCAGTCATTTTTTATTCTAAAATGTCCTTTGAGTTTCTCCACAACTTCAATTTATACTGTACATTTTACACTATATGTCCCATTCTGTCGCTTTATTTAGTCTTTAACAACACATGCTGTAGCTTTCCACTGTTTATTGGCTTTGCTGAAGAACTTAAAAAACAAAATAGAAAAAAGAAACAACTTTCATGTGTGTGCGTTAGTTCACATGCGAGGGAAGCATCCATACAGATGGCTGCGATGTCTCAAGGGTTTTGAGGAAGTGGTGCGGGGTAGCGTCCGCACGCAAACTTTTATTTGACCCCCCCTGAACCCAAAACATGCACAAATATGGTTATCTCCCACTGAGAAAATAAATCTTGTTATTAGGCACTTGGTTTATTTTAAACGGCTCTCTTTGATTTATTTGATTTTAAAAAACATCTCAATTAAAAAAATAAAACACCCAGACACAGCAAAAACACAGAGTACAAAGTCGTCAACACGTTACTTCCTTTTTTTATTATAAACACTTGTGTCACCATTTGTTTACCTACTTCTGCGTAAATGAGGCTTGATCTTGGGTCGGTTCAGACAAGCACTGGTTTCCCTTGATTGTGTGCATACATCAGAGTGTGTGAGAACAGAATGCCTCAGTGTTTTGGTTTGCTGTGATGTAGTGTGTGTATACTCTCATGCAGAACTTTGATTATGTTCATTCTTGAGATTTGGACATTTAATGACATCAACATTCTTGGAGAGAGAGTAAATATTTTTAACACACATCTTTGGCTGTAAACAGAGGAAGGCCTCGTTTAGTTGATTGCGGTTGTTGCGTACTTTGCTCCTACTGCTGGTCTGTTTTGAGTGTTTCTTAGATTCTGTTGTTATCTGCACTGGAGTTTAACCAAACATGCCAGTATTGATTTAAAAAAAAAAATAGAAAATTTTTTTCTTGTCAAAATAAAGTCTCTCCTGTAAATGGCTGTTAAGCTTACAATGACAGGAACCTCTTTCTTTTAAAGAAGTAGTTCTTGAGCTGCGACCCTGCTGCTAACCTAATGAAGGCAGCCAATAGGTCTGGCAGATGATGCTCTGAACACAAAGACGCATATCATTTTGAGCATGTTGCATAAAAAGAATCCTTGACAGAAAGGATATTAATGTTTTGTTATGACTTCCGGAGCTTTTTCCTGGCACTAAAGGGTTAGTTTTAGTAGTTTGAACTGCATTAAATTATAATTATATGTTAAATGTTTCAGGTAATTTCTAAAACTGTTGCTTTCACCGATGTTAGGGCTGCTTTTAGTGTTAAACTTGTATTAACTAGTCAAACCTTCACTGGATTCTACTCTACAGTAAGTTTCTTAAAAACAGAGTCTGGTTTGCGAAATCTTTTACTTTTTGTGGAAAAAAGAACAGAAGAAGAAAACCATAACTTTATCTCAATTATTGGTTAAATCTAATCTCTTAAACCTAAAGTTTTTATTTTATTATCTGACAAGCTGGATATGTAGTTAGGTTCCTGCTATTTAAACTCTCTTCCTCTGGCTAATTGCAGCATCTTGCCGCACCAGATCAGTAATGAGTGTCGTCCTGTGACCTGAGGCACTCGGCCCTGTTTGTCCTGCTGGGTTCGGTCAGCCTCTTTGGCCTTCTGCTCCTTTTCGTCTCCTCTGGGATCCATAAAAACCAGTATGTTCCACCTGCAGGCTCCTCTCTTAATTAGCTCCCCTCTCACAGGCTAGCAGGACATAAACAATGAAAAACCACTGTGGCACTGCAGGAGGGTTTCCAGGAAGAAACACATGCATCATGTCCACTCGTCTTCAGGATAGAGACTCTCTCAACAACGACAGGCCTCCTTAAGGCAGAGCTTTGAGCGAACATTTTGTTTGTGTGACCTGCTTGACTTGTTCCCTGCAACCTAACATTAGTGGCATGCTTTTTTTTTCTTCTAAAGAATGGCATTCGGTTAAATAAAACCACTATAATGTCTCACCCTTTGTTGTCACAGGTTTTTTTTGTAATCCTAAAATGTTCTCTCTTTTACAAATGACTCAAATTTAACTTACCCTTAGACTAACCTCTCCTTCTACCTTCTCTAGCAAGTTTCACCTCAACTTCATGCACCAGAACCTTAAGCAGAACTCAACTTGTGCCTAATATTTAGCAAATCTTTAGCACTTTTCTATTTATTGTATAAATACCAAAGTATATGCGTAAATGCTATGCCAGTACAAAGCAGACATTTATAAATAGATTCTGTAGTAAAGCTTTATTTTCCTGCACCATAAAAGTGGGTAAAGACATGACTGGTTAATGAATTGAAAGAATAAGAAGATAAAATAAAGAAAGAAAACCTTTTCTACCCGTTTTTGTTTTTGGTCCTTTCTCATAGAGTTAGCCACACACAAAAGTATCCTGCTCTGTTTGATTCGTACAGTAAATTAATCAATTAGCAGACACCTTTGCATTGTTTTGCATGCTGATCTGATTTATTTCTGCACCAGATTTATGATGCATATTGCACTAAATACATGCAGATGCAAACACCCATCAACTCCAGCACATGGGAGCAATTTGCACCTACTTTTGTGACAGATTGCAGCTCTCCTCTCTTTAGCCACAAACTCAGCAGGTGTAGAATCGTGATCAAAGACGTGGAGGCAAAAAAAAGCATTTTTAAATCATGAAGTGGAGCTATTTAATGCACTGCTGAGGATTAGTTTATCTGAAGTTTCAAATCACATTAAAAAGTTTCATAATCCAAAACGATTGCATCTATTCATGTTAATATGAGGAAAATCAAATCAAAATTAATTATTATAATGTCACAAATTTAATGTCTAAACTTTTCAGTAAAGTTACATGTAAGGCTTTATTTAAAGGTAAGCAAACAAAGTTACTCTGTAAACTGTTTAGCAAGATTTGTAGTTTGCCCCACAGTCTGCTGCTGGTCAGATTTTCCACAAAACCCGAGTTTTAAAGTTTGCTGATGACTTTGAGCACTCTGTTTGCTAGCTTTGCGGTTTCAAACTCTGTTTGTCTTGTGTTAGGTGACAACTTAAATTACTGATATGCATTCTGAATGAGTGAAGCCACTGATGGCATTTGCATTTACTTAGATCTAAAATTTCCCATGGTGTTTTCCTTGTTCAAACAATCTTCAAACCAAATGTTGCTTTAATCCTTAAAAGGTGTCAGGAATGAATCTGGAAAATAAGGATAGTGGATCTTATATCATAACAAGGCCATTATCTTAAGCTATTGTTTTAAAGAACTATAGGATTTAAAATTTACATCAAAGAACTTCAACCTTGGAGTTTAATGAGCTTAATTTTTGTAGATTGCCCCATTTGTAACACAATTTCTTCCTTTTTTTTACCATAAAAATGTTCCAAATAAACCCTCTACTGTAATAACCAAAATGAAATTCAGCTCCCTTATAACATTCTGTTGTGGGAGGCTTTAAAGGAAGACTATAACCCTCTGGTATCTATGGTTTTTGGACACATTGAGCTTAACCATGTTTTTACTACCGTATTTTCACGACCATAAGGCGCACCGTACTAAAAGGCGCAGTCTCAGTTATGTGTGCCATTACTGTATTTAACACACACATAAGGCACATCGGATTATAGGGCGCGGGTTTTATATACCGGTACATGTCCTCTACTACGTTTAAATACCTCTACTGTGTATTTAAAAATAGAGCGGGAGCAAAACTGAGTATGTTTGTGCTTTATTCATGTATTTTTTACAAAGTATTAATCAAACCCATCAAAGTCATCATCCTCTGTTTATAATCTGCCGGACGTTGCTGCGCTACTGTAGTCCTGGTCCGGATGGAAAAATGGCACCGTTTCATAAAACAAAAGCACCACGACGGACCTCCTTGAAAATGTTCAATTTTCATTTCTTCCGCTAGCGTTACTGCTTTTAGTGGAATAGTGACCGTTGAAATGCTCGCCCCACTCGTTCTTGGCTCGATGATCCACCGCTCGAGTCTTTCCTCCAACTTGGGCCACCTCACCTTAGGTCAGCGGAAACTCAGCTGCGTTTTCTCCACCTGTTGGAGTTCGTTTTCCATCTTCCTCCACTTGCGAACCATCGATTCATTAATCTTGAATTCTCTCGTGGCTGCTCGATTTCCATGTTCCTCTGCGTAGCTGATAGCCTTCAGTTTAAACTGGGCTTCATAGGCGTGTCTCTTTGCCATTTTCAGGGTTGTTAAGACAACAATGTTCTGCATAAAGCACATACCTGTTCTTTTATTCACACTCCACGCCCACACTTCCCCCTTTAACATTCTCATGGTGGTCTCAACAACGTCCGCAGTAACAACACACATAGGGCGCACTGCACTATAGGGCGCGCCACACATTTTGAGGGGAAAAAAAGACGTTTATATGCGACTATGCTTGCCCAATATCTGGCGGGCCAATCAAATTGTCAGGGCGGGCTTTATATGATGATGGACAGATGATCAACAGTAACGTAATCAACCACGTCACCAAACGGCGATACATCTCGGCGTGAACGACGAGGTGGATATAGCCAGCGGCCATTGCCAACTCCTTTTCGGAAGCCCGCAATCCTGGCTGCTGAACAACAAGTGGAGGGACATGCTAGGCTCCGATGTTTTTCAAGCCAACGTTATGGGTATCGTCGTGGACGAAGTTCATCTAACTTACAAATGGTAACAGATCATCTGACTGTCTGATTTAGTAAATAACTCGCAATGTCGTGATATTAATCCCATGTTGTAAACATAGTAGGTAACGTTGTACGTTCGCTAATTCAGACTTGGGACAATCTTAATGTTAGTGTGATTGT
>NW_015151989.1:70477-87494 GCF_000732505.1 Cyprinodon variegatus | reverse complement strand
AGTCCACGTCAATTTCTGACAATTTACGGGAGTTTTCGGCGAAGCCTGCAAATTTTTGTAAACTGCCGCTAACCTGAAGTTCCACGACAATCTACAGTGCCGCATATTGACGAAAATCCCACTTTTCATGCAGTGAATGTTCTGCATAAAGCACATACCTGTTCTTTTATTCACACTCCACGCCCACACTTCCCCCTTTAACGTTCTCATGGTGGTCTCAACAACGTCCGCAGTAACAACACATAGGGCGCGCCGCACATTTTGAGAGAAAAAAAAGACGTTTATATGCGCCTTATAGTCGTGAAAATACATACGGTAATTCATAATACAACCTCCTTGGTCACAGAAAACACTCTTTTATCAGCAAAAACATGAAAATCTGCAAGCAGTTTATACCAGAAACATCATACTCAAAGCAATATTTTTTAGGAACTACTTAATTATAGGATGTGTTTTATTTGGGCTCGATATTGGCTGTCCACTTGCTACTGTTCTATGGGTCTGAGTATTAGTCTAGTTGTGTGGCTGCCTTAAAGTCCGTCACAGGTTGTAAAACTCAGATTCTCAACCATAAGAACAAAAACCAATATAGATAAAGAAATATAAAATCAGCCCTTTGACATCATTTTTGCACCTGCAATTCTTATACATTTAGACTAAAATGTTTGCATATTCTTTATGTTTATAAGAATTTTTATGCATTTTTGAATACTCTCATTTACAAGTTGTGACTTTTTCATTCTAATATGCTCTTATTCACAGCCTCCCATCATAACTTTGGCTACATGTTTAGTGTTATTATAGCCTGGGTGCCATTCCGAACTTAGTCCCATCCACAACGTTTGAGGTCGGGAAGTTTGGTCTGGCATTGCTCAATAGTAGCGTGAGTATGCTTGCCCAATATCTGGCGGGCCAATCAAATTGTCAGGGCGGGCTTTATACGATGATGGACAGATGATCAACAGTAACGTAATCAACCACGTCACCAAACGGCGATACATCTCGGCGTGAACGACGAGGTGGATATAGCCAGCGGTCGTTGCCAGCTCCTTTTCGGAAGCCCAGAATCCTGGCTGCTGAACAACAAGTGGAGGGACATGCTAGGCTCCAATGTTTTTCAAGCCAACGTTATGGGTATCGTCGTGGACGAAGTTCATCTAACTTACAAATGGTAAATATCATCTGACTGTCTGATTTAGTAAATAACTCGCAATGTCGTGATATTAATCCCATGTTGTAAACATAGTAGGTAACGTTGTACGTTTGAGGTCGGGAAGTTTAACATACGTCACACACTCCGTTGCTCTTATTGGTTGTAGGTCTATCCAATTGAGTGCAGAGGCATTTTTTTTCCTGGTTCGTTCGAAACACGCCCCATAATCACAGCTCTATTGAGCAGTATCGAACTCATATTCTGACTAGAATTGAGTAGGACTATGTCAGGCTAGGGTTATTGTGCTGCCTGAACATGAACGCTCACCCTGATCTTTTTTTCTTTAAGATGTCTTTAAGATTTAATTTTATGTGTGCCCTATATTTATCAGTGTACATTTTCCAATAAATTCTTACCAACCTCCCTTTTCCACCCTAAAATCATCATGTTGTCATCACCATAGTATCCGTGGTGCGTTTAGGGTGACGTGGAATGCTAGATTTCTGTCACATGCACCATAAGGACTACAGGTCAAACAGTTAACATTTGTCTCATTTGATCAATGTACTTTTTTTTCTTTTACATATTTGTGTTTGTCCTGCATGGTTTGTGGTAAACTGCCGATCGGTCCTCTTATGGCTTTCTCTTCCACCGCTAACATGAAGTGAGATAAGCACTGCACACAAGCACAAATGTGATATTTATACTTAACATTTTTAGCTGTGAACTTTGTGAATTTCTGAGAACTGAGTATGATTTTCCTTTCACTTTAAATCTATACAGTACACTACATTGCGTTGGTCTATTGCCTAGTATCTCAATTGCATACACTGTAAGTTGTAGTTGGTATGCTACAAAATGTAAAAGAAAAAAACTTTAAGGGGTGTGAGTAGTTCTGCGAGGTACTGTAACCCCCACATGTGTTGCTGTGCAGGCAGTGGCTTTAATATATCTCAGCAGCACTTCTGGCTCTGTCGGCATTAGCAAAATGAGCCCAGGGTGTTTAGACCAATGGACTGAAGTGAACCCATCACAGCATGCTGGTTCTGTAAGTATCCTGGTGTGCAGTGTTTCAGGCTCCAATCCAAAGTCAGCATGAATAAGTACTCATGAACGAGGCCAAGCTGAGCAGCATTCACAGCTGCGCTGAATAAAACATAGACAAACAAGAGCTAGATTCAGAATCTTAAAGTTAAGTAGAAGCTTAAATTCATGTGTAAATGTAACATATTCATAAAAGACATCAAGCTTCTTGTTTGTAACTTTGAGGTCTTTTTGATTTTTATTTGATTTTTTTTTGTGGCTAATTTAGCCTATGTATGTAGGAAGAGTCTTTTTTTAGATATGTAGATAAATGGATGAGCTGTCTCCCAGCTTGCCTTACTTTGTCCCTTGGCTCTGCTTCGACCGGGCCTCCAGAAAGACCTGCTCCACAGCAAAGGCAAATAAAAACGCAGATAATGGGGGAAGTAAAAATAACTCAGGAAATTGCTGTTTTCACAACATGAATCATGGAGCCGCTCAGTGACATCAACCCAGTTCATTTTCTCTAACCCAGCGCTAAGACAAATAGGAAAAAAAAAACGATATCTTTGGTATGATTATTAGAGTGCTGTTAGCAATTAAATACTTGCAGAACAAATTAAATAACGAGTGTTTTTGTTAGCTGCCTATATTATTTATTAGTTCTTGTGTGCTGTTAAGAATTTTCTTTGTTTTAACCATGTTTGCTTTAATGGGTTGTAGTTTTAAAAGACTTAGGTTAAATGGTCATTACATGCTAATCACCCAGCACAATTAAAGAAAATTAAATTATTAGGGTTCTAAACATGGGAGTCAAGTTATGATATAGCTTAAGGATATTTTTTTCCTCTGCAAGCATATGTATAGATAAGTCATAATGGTCTACAAATTATTTCCAAATGGTTTTGATTAGAATAATTACTCATGAAATAGCAACCCAACAAGTTGTATTGCAGATGTTTCTTCTGGTGCTTTTACCATTTATTGATTTTGTTGTTTGTTTGGTTTTTTTTTGAATGGTGAAAAATATTCAGCCCTTATAGATCCAACTTATTGAAAGTATTTTATTATTTATTATTTTTTCCATATTTCAAGGTTATATACCATCCTCTAACTTTGCTACACCAGTGGCAAACATAATACCAAATCAGGCCATAAAAGCAGCTCTCTCATAGCAAACAGGTTGATTTAAAATATACACGTCTATTAGGGCATCAGATAAATAAAAGAAGTGCTGAATGTTAATATGAACTTCTAAACACATAACCTAATCAATTACCTAACAAATTGAATGTGCTTTTCTATTTTAATCTGAAGAAAGCATCCATGGCTCCAGGAAACCACAAACAAGGTTAGAACAGAAGGCCTTCCTTCCTATTAGTCAGTGATCTTGAATCATCAACACAAAATCTTGTCTCACATTTGTCAGAAAACCTCTTAAATATCCCAGGACCGGTGGAGATAAAATTAAACTTTTTAGAGTATAATTGTCTCATAACATAAAACAAAATACGTACTTAGGAAAAGTAAAATCATCAGTCAAACATGGCAGTGATACTGAGATGGTGTTGGGCCCCTTTGGTTCAGCACCTAGAAAACTGGCTGTAGTTGGTAGAGCCATGAATTCTTCTCTCTAGCGGAAGATCCTTAGAGAGAAAGTAAAGCTATTGGCTCCTGGTCTTCAGGTCAAGTAGATTTGAAAAGCAGCAAGTTCACTTTTGAAATGCTAATAAAGTATCCAAGCCGTTTTAAAATGGTCTGGACAAACTTTGAACCTAAATCCAATTAATATGTTATGTTATTACCATAATTTGGATACGTTTGTTAGAAAACCTTCCTGTTTATGTTGAATTGAAAAGAAATTTGCAAACAGAAATTGACCAAAATCAACCTTTTCGAATGTAGAAGAGTCATCTCCACTTATCTTAGAGTTCGGCCGAACTAGTGATTGGTTATTAAGGGTGGTACTGCCACTGATCAGGTTTAGGAAGTCATTCATTTCAAACGGAGTCAGGGTGGTTTAGAAAATTCCTTACCATAAAGAATATTATGATGCAGTTTTTTTTTACCTGTATTCTAATTTTTCTTTTCTCTTTGGAGCTTTTTTTGGATTTAAGCTATAATCAATGTGACATTTTTTAACACAGCCTTTGCTCTAATACTGGCCATGCTCTTTAAATACTGCAAAGTCAGTCACTTGCTATAGATGTTCCTCTGTTTATTATAGCAGTGCTTTCTTCTCTGCTTCTAATCGGAACAGCTGTAAAAATAACTTCTATCATTTTCCCCTTGTGTTTTCCTCCATCTTTTCCTCCCCCCATCTCCTGTACACGGCTCAGTTTCTTCTTCTCTCCTTTTAATGAAAACAGTAATCCAGCACCTGAGGAGCCTGTTTGCACAGCCAGTTCTTTAGCCTTTCATAGCTCGCCTGGCCACCATCTTTTTAGGCCAGACTTCCCCACATCTAAGGCTTGTAGGTTCTTTTAGCACTTGATGTGGTTTATTCAGGGTTTATTCAGGTGTGACAGGTTTGAGGAGCAGTTCTGCAAACACCCAGCCTCTGATGGTGTGTCCACCGGAGAACAGGTGCTGGAGCGCCATCAGGGAGTCCTCTGTTCTGGACCAAGGCGAGAATAGAGGGCTTATTGATGAAAAGTGTCTGCTGGGCTCTGTGGTTTTTGTTCTTTTATAAGCAGAAGCAAGGAAATATGATGGACCAGGGCGTTAACCAGCTGTGGGGAAGAAGGGTCGCCGAAAAGGGAGTTTCTACTTCCTTTCACCGAAGTGGAGCTTATATCATAATGCATGTTTTTGTGTGTGTGTGTTCTCTTAGTTCCCAGCCAACCCTGGGTTAATGAACCCTTTACTGTGCCTGATAGCAACGGTTTAATTCAGCTGAAATGCCCCTGCTAACTCCGTTTTAAGAACATACCAACTGATCTTGTGGGGAGTATTTAGGTTTGTCCTTCAGTGTTTACATCTTAAAATTGGCTTTAAGTTAGTCTTACCTGGTAAAAATTGAGCTAAAGAGCTGAAGTGAATGTTTTATACTGTAGACCTTATGAAGATAAATCTAACATATTTTTTGCATACTATAAGTGTCAAATATATCTGAAGATCTTCAAAAATATGTATTTTTTTTACATGTATTTATCCATCACTCTTCCGACCCTGAAATAAAATCCTATGCAGTCAATTCCCTTAAGTCATATAGTTAGTACATAGAGTCCACTTGTGTGTAACTGAATCTCAGTACAAATCCAGATGTTCTGCAAGGGCCTCGGAGTTTTATCAGAAAGCAAAACAGAAACTTCAAGATTACAGAGGAAACATGATATGTCAGACTTAAAGTTCTGTTGACTGTTATAAAGCAATATCCTAAACGTTCATCAACAAATGTAATCCTACAAGGATGAGCAAGAAGAGTGTAACCAGAGAAGTGTCAAAAAAAATCAGGGTACCTCTGGAGGAGCTGCAGGGGGTCACAGCTCAGAGTTCGTGTCACTTAGAATCTGGACTATAGCAGCAAGCAAAAATTATATCAGGTCTGTCACAAACAATATCAGAAAAAAGTATCATTATCAGATGAAGCCAAAGTTGAACTTTTGGATTCCAGAGAATGCTTAAAACTCAATGCCACTTTGGGAAAATCGTTTTGAAAGTGAAACATAGTAGCGTCAGCATCATAATCTGGGAGTACTTTTTTTTTTACAGTGAGAGAAAAGCTACTCAGAATTAACCTCTCTCGCTCTTTTTATATGTATATATACATAATTATTCATACTGTTTTAATGTGTTAGATTATTAATTTTAATTAATTTAATTAATTTGTTTGCCTGACATAAAGTTTTTCTTTCATTTGCAATTGCATAAACTTGAGGAATGAGCATAAATTTAACCCCATTTACCATAATAAAAAAATAAATACAAAAAAAAAAAAAAAGAAGAAAAGTTGAAGGTTTGTGTTTCTAATGTGACCAAATGGAAAAAAATGGTAGGTGGTATAAATATTTCTGCAAAGCACCTAAGTTGCTGTGGCCATCCTGAATTTGGTCTAATTCCATAGAAAATTTATTACTTTGTTTTTGTTCAGAGATTCATTTTTGAAAGATTTCCTAAAATTGCATGTGCCTGTAAAAAGCAACTGTACCTCACCAAAGAAGATACAAGCAGACCTCAGCAGACTATTCTGAGAATAAGTGGGTTTTACTTCCTGGTAGCGCATGCAAAGATTAAATGAGATTTCTCTGAAAGACAGTTCCTATTTTCAATTGAAATTCTATCCATCAAAAGTTTTCTTTATCTCACTGACCACTGTGAAAAACAATCAGCACCCAGTTTGCTCTGTCGGCTTCTGTTAAAACAGCGTTGCACAGCTGTTGCACTTTGCATGTCTTACAGCCACCGCTTCCCCACACTTCTGCTGCTTCACCACAGAATACACTGGAATTTGACATACTTTTTGTTGCTTAGAAAAAAGTAACCACAGAAGCACTGTCTTTTTCATTTCTGTTGATATGTGAAACTTAAATTTAACATATGTCACATCAAAACATTACGGAGAATAGAATGCAATAAGGATTCAAAGAAACATTTTTCTTTCTCTGAACATCTTAACAGCTGTATTACTGATTATGATTGTCAAAGAAAGCTAAATATAAATCCAAATTTTGCCTAGATCATAAAAATAAGAAGCAGACATGACTAATAACCTGCTTCGAAATTCATTCTAGTCCACGCCTGGTCTTTATATACAGTAGTGTATGTCCAGTAAAAACTATTTAAGCTACTACTGCAAGTCCTCTCAGTTTAAACTGCTAAAAAACAATTTTGAAAAAACTGCCATTGCTCATCTATATTAGTTAAATTTAGTTCTAAAGGTACCCAAAATAAAAATTATCGTAAAAAAAAAAAACTCACTTATCGTAATTAGTGAGGTTTTTTTTTTTTTTTTTTTATTTGCAATCTAACCAGTATATGCAGAACACGTTATCCAGCCTCTTTTCAGGTTTTGATGACACTGAATTAAAATCCTTATTTGAACAATTTGCTCGCTTTCCAATGCCTAAGTACTCAGTGCATATACACTGCAAAAATGATCTAGAAATGAGTAAACATTTCTTAAATTAGGTGTATTTACCCTTGATTTGAATAGGTACATTTGATAATATGCCAATGGAATGAGTATTTTTACCCTTAAAATAAGATAATTAGATGAAATGCACTTGAAATAAGAAGATGCAATTGTGTTTTCTTATTTTAAATCTAAATTGTCTTGTTGCATCGGCAAAATGTCTCTTTAATCTCCTGAATTTAAGAAGAAATGCACTTTTTTTAAGAAAAAATGACTTATCTAGATTTTGATTTTTTTCTAGTGTAGAACCACTTCTCATTTAACCATTTTTTTAATACCCGTGGTTTTAGGTCAGTGTTTCAATTGAGGTGAGTCGGGCTAAAAATGCGACATCAGAAGAGTTTTGGTCAGTAATTGGATACCTGGCTGATATCACCGGTGGAATCACATGACCGCCAGACCTGACGATACACAGTAAACTGAGCCCACAGGGTGCTGGTTTAATTTTAGTGTGTATTAATTTACATTTTCATGTGAATTTTTTTTGGTTTTGCAATATTTGTCTCAAAACCACCTTAGTGCTACTCTAAGTGATTGAAAGGTGGATATTGCAGTAAATCTTTTTTATTGGTTTTAACAGTACAATCAGGCACAGGCTTCTATCATGATGTCTTTCAGGTGTAAATGCAAACTCAAAATATCTGTTTCAAGATTAGCTATCACCTTCCCTCTGATAGCCAAAGCTAGGCTAGGTCTCCTGACACCGACCGCCGGTCAGATGCTGGATAAGTAAAAGCAAATATCTTTAGTTTTAGTAGAATGTAATCTAATTGTCATGCCATTTAGACAAAATAAAGCAAAGAATACTGAATAGTAGCTCAGCACAGATTTGTGTTCTAAAAAATACGTCTGCACATACTTATCGCCACTTTAAGAATAATGCAGCCCTACTGGTGAGAAAAACTTCTGTTGATATTTTCACGGGAAAGTGTGTGCCGCATGCATTCTTGGGGTTTCATGCTGGTAAAAGTTGTTCTGATTTGAGTAAGTCAGTGGAAAGCAATTTTGGCAGCGAGTCATCACTAGACAGGCTATGGTGGTAACTATCTGATTTAAAGCTTACACTAACAATAATATAACGCCTCAACCAGATTTGAAGCAAAACAACCAAAAACCTTTAAGTTTGTTTTTTTTCTTTTATACAAATACAAAATAACAATTTAGATATTTTCATTTGCTGTAAAGTAAGATCGTGCACATAATTTCTATAAGGTCGACTGTTTTACAAAAGCTGAGGTCAGAAATCTTATTGCTTTGTTTTGAAACAACTAGCATGAAAAACCTTTTGAAAGGCAACCTATATTTCCTGGATTAGTTAACCAAAGAATATTCACAGCAGGATCATAGATATGGTTTGTATTTTTGGTTAGATTTCGTATCTGAAGCTGAGGCACAATTTGTATGTTTAGCAGCCTTTACACAAGCTAATTTACATGCTTCATAGGAAAAACAGGACAAAATGTATAAAGAAAATCAAAAACTCAAAAAAATCAAATAATAAAAACAATATTCTCGCTAATGAAAAGCTGCAGCAGTGATGTTTTCAGTACATATTCAAAGGAGCAAAGAGCTTCTGCAGCGGTAGAACTTTATTGTTCCACTATAAAAATGTGTATACATAAATAGGTTAGCCCTCTCACAAAAAAAAGTTTTTAATTATATGTGTTTTAAAATGCCAGTAAAAGAAAACCCAGCAGTATTTAAAACACCAGAGAAACTCTGGTGTCTGGAGGAGGGAAACTCAGAATCCCCTTAGTAACCAGCAGGCTGCAGTGTTGCAACATCCCTCTCCTTTGTCCTTCACACACATTCACAAAAACACCACACATGTGTAGAAGATGATTTTTTCCTAATTCAGATGTTTGTGATGTCATAAGTTGTTTATGGTTGTCGCTGGTTCAAACAACATAGTTTGAACACTGCTGAAATTTTAGGATTTTTTTTTTAATTATGGTCTGATTTCACAGGTAGGATGCAACCTTCAAGCTTTGCAAAACTGGCTCAAAAAGTCTCTTAGGCTCTGCATAACTTTTCTGTTATGAGCCAGAAAAATTTAAATGTTTGAACACACTTTCTTTCATCTGTCAGATGTGTCTCTTTCCTTCCACTCAGTGTTATGTTTCTTATCAGAGTAGGTGTTTTAAAAGAAGATTGAACTGATAACAGGTACAGTTTGTGCATGAATGTGTTTGCATTGAGTGTGTGTTTTCTCTGCAGCTCCGATACCTTTTTTTCTCTTACTGTAGGTCAAGCCCTACCCTCATTCCTCTCCCCCCCTCTCTCTGTCTTTTTCCCATTTGGGCCAGCCTCAGCGCAAGTAGGAGCAGTTGTCAGTTTCAGGAAATGCACTGTGCTCTGTTGGGAAGTGAGGTATCTGCCTGTGGGCCAGCTTTTTCTTTTGCGATTTTTTTTCTTTCACTTTATCAACTGCTTACGGGAACACAGACAACCCCATCCCCCTGCCATCGCCACCCCCCATTGTTCTGACTCCAGTAAGAAAGATAAAAATCAAACAAAAGCACTTGTGTTACTAAATTAACTTTCATAGAAACTTTCTATATTTTGGCTTTAAAATTTAACCTGATTTTACATGTTTACACATTTTCCTTTACATCATCCAAAACATGCTATTTATTTATCTTTTATAAGAGGCTTTGGATGTAGCATTGCATGGCACAACATGTCCCGGAAATCAAGGAAATGAATGCTTTGTAAAAGTGTGTTAATGTCTGTGTGGAAAAGCAGGGAGAGAAGTTTAAGTGCAAACAGGATATTGTAGTACACGGGAGCACAGATTCTTCCTCCGGCAGTTTGGCTCGGTGGGTTTAGAACAGCTTGACGACAAGCAGACAGCAGGAACAATGACATAACACACATAAATGCAAATAATTTACACCAGAACAGATGATGTCAAGCCTGCATGAGAATCGCTTTGTAAATCTTTTTGACTTGTTTTGCTCTCCAAAATCATTCTGCCTGCTTATTATCAGACCTTGGCTGAAGTAAATGGCTTTAGTGGACTGGTTGTAATCTGATCGATCTGTGAGCTCCACAGAAATTCTTTTTCTTCCAGTTCAAAAAAAACACCACAGCGGTGACTGTTCAGTACAGCTGATCAAGGGCTGTTTTCTTCCACATGTACAGTATCTGACCTTCTCCTTTTAAAAGTTTTTTTTTTTTTTTGTGAACAAACTGCTGACATTTAAGGAGGGTACCAAAAATGTTTGCATGTTACAGTTTGTGTGTGGAACATATATGTGTGTGGTGTTTAAGGCTCTGAGAGGAAAAACACATGTGAAAGGAGTGCAGTGTGTGTTGTTGGAAGCGTGGGCTCATCTCACAGGGTTGTCAAGAGTATTAAAACAGGCTGTTTGTCAAGGGCCAGTATCTGCAGCGCCATCCACTTGCTCCCTACCAGCGACTCCATCTTTATTCTGTTGTTGAGGCAAAGTGACTCTGCATGTACTGGGCTCTTATACTAACATATAGGTGACAGTTTTGAAAAATCGCTCTCTCTGAAAATAGTAAGTCTGCTGAGGTGAAATGGAGGTATAGACTAACAGAAGTTCTTGGATTATCCCAGGGGTTAGGTTGTAAAGAGCTTTCATTCCCCTGGTCAGATCTCCAAAGGCAAACAGGTTCTGGGTAATCATGAGAACCTGGTACAACGAGGACAGGAGGAGGAGTTGGAGGCAGATCCAGCCTGATGGCTCTGCTGATTGGGAGTGTCACCCCTCTTGGTGGAAGGAGCCTGATCTTGTGTGGTAGGTTAAGTGTGATATTGGTTAGAAAGAGTCTAGCTTACCTCCATGTACTGTACAGCCTGGGTTATGGAACCCAGCTCATTCAATTTAAATTCACTTCAGTTTATTTATATAGCGCCAATTCACAACACAAGTCATCTCAAGGCACTTTATAGTTCAACCAGATCATCCAGTCAAATTTATTCATAGTTTTCTATCTAAGGAAAACCAATTGATTGCATTAACTCATTGACTCTTCAGCAATCCCTCACACTAAGCATGCTTGTAGCGACAGTGGAGAGGAAAAACTCTCTTTTAACAGGAAGAAACCTCCAGCAGAACCAGGCTCAGTGTGAGCGGCCATCTGCCGAGGCCGACTGGGGTTCAAGGAGACAGAAGCAGAGAAACAAAAAGCAGCTGTAAAAGGCGGCCCCGTCCAGGAAACACACAGCCAGGCAGACGAGCTCCGAGCCAGGTCCCATGTCAGTGGATGAAGAGAGCACATCCAGCCAGTTACACAGAGAGACTAATTCTCTTCTACTCTGGAGGGATCCAGGGGGAGAGGTGGAAAACTGGGGTGGGTTTGCTTGTTTCTGGCCACCTTAGCTGCCTCGTGTTGGAGTTCATCCCAGTAGATGAAAGGGTCACATCTATGTGCTTTTCTGTATGGGTGAGGGCCCTAACTGCTATACAGAACCATTCTCTGGGACTCCTTTATTCTCTTTGGGAACTTCAGTGTCCATGTGGTAAATAACAGTGATAACTGATGGGAAAAGATTGGAAGAAATTGTAAATCAGCTCTGAAGTGGACTTGGATTTCTGTGCAAGTCATGAGTTGTCCATAATGAACGCCATGTACAAGCAAGGTTGTTCATTAGTGCATTTGGTATCAGGACACCCTAGTCACATCTTCTGACCTTTAGGTCACATGTCTTGTACACGTTCTTGAAGAGAGGGGCAGAGCTGTCCATTGATCATCATCTTGTGGTTAGCCGTATACACTGGAAGGCCCACAGGCCCTAACAAGGACAAAGGGCATGCTGATACAGTTGGATGGAGTCCCTTGGCAACTCCCCCATCTGAGAGAGTTTTTCTCATATCCTAGAGTATCAGGGAACCATGCTCTCTGCAGCCATCCATAGCTCTGGCTGTAAGGTCTGTAATATCTGAGGTGTTGGACACCCCTACCCCAGTGGTGGACACCAGCAGTAAGGATTGCCGTCATGCTGAAGAACTAGACTACTATATTTGCGAGACATCTGAGGCAGAAACAACAAGGCTAAGCATACAGCTGTCTAAGTGGTTGGAGAAGCAAAAAACTGAACTGACAGACTGGTGGTCTCCATCCCAGTCTGGTAGTCCAGATTTAAGGTTACAGTACAACCGGCCTGTAGGACTTTGAGTTAAAAACCATTATTCAAATCTAATGATTTTCTGTCTTTTTTGTATAAGAACTATATTATGTGACAATGCACCTTTAGTCTATTGTTTATTGGTTAAAACATAAAAAGAATTTTTTTTTGTGATTTAGTTTTACATCTGGGCCACATTAGAGTTACAAAAGTGAAAACAAACTCAATGAAAGGAATCGAAGAACATGGAATACCAATTTTGTTAGGTACTGTTAAGACATTGTGTGAATAAAAGCCAGACATTTTATTTTGTGTAATTTTTTATTCGGAATATTTTTTACATTTCTTACCACTATAGAAAGCTATACTTTTTTAATGCTTTCCTCTCCTGTTCTTATTAATTTTCATATTTCAAGGATAAGATTTAATGTTCATTCACTCAACACAAAGAGTGCTGATTATCTTCCAGTGATTCAACAAGCCCCTACTAAACCCTTACTTGAACCAACCTCTGACCTTTTCTTTTAATATTGAGTCATTTTTCACGTTTACTTACCTAATTGCAAGAGTTAAAACTGATGAAAGATAAGCCAATCCCACTACCCTCGCTGAGAGTTGATTCATACTGGCCCCTAAGCGGGAAAAAGCAATAGGAAGCCAGAGCAATAAAAGGCTTTGACATTGATGGGCCTGTTTCCCAAACACTTATAGGACTTTAAGTCTGGCTGGAGGGGCTCGGGCTCCACTTCTTATTGCTACGTCTGACTGGAGTCGCCAAACTGCAGAGGGGCTCGACGTTTAGTCTCTGTCCCTTAGTTCCTGTCTGCCCGTCTCTGTCAGCCACTTGGAGCACCAGCGGGTAGGCGGCTGAGGAATTTGTGTGTCAAAGGCGTTCAGCACACACATTGTTTAGCCTCCACATGGTCAAAGTAAATATGGAGACCTGTTCATAAAACATTTCTTAGTCTAATTTTTTTTACTGAGTAGACACAAACATATAAGGGACAAAAGCCATAGACATTTTTACAGTTTTGCAGATAGAGCTGAGTACCCTCTAAGTTTAAAAGCCTACATTACTAATTAAGCCTAGGTAAATCAAGTGCAAACTAACAGAGAAGCTAAAGTACTTACAACGAAAGCTTGATGGTGCAAATAAAAAAAAAATATATAAGTGACTGTCTTGTTTAACTTTGTAGAGAGTGAAAGTCTTTGCAACCTCCAATTTTAAGGGGGTAGTTGAAAAAGTCCTTTCAATGCAACAACCACCAGTCCCCCATGCCCATTCTCCAGAAATCCATTTGCCATTTGACTGGATTAAGTCTATGCAGAAGGCTGCTACTCATGCCAGCAGATTGCTTATGACAGGCCCTTATGCAGACACCTACACTGCCATGAGAAATTAGTTTAAATACACAGGAGAGGCCCAGGAGCAGGCTGATCTGCAGGAGGTAATGTAGTTGGAGGAGAGTACAGAGACAGAGGTAAAGGTAAAGTGAGAAAGGGATGCACACCAAAAAAAAAATGGATGTTAAAGCATTATTTCTTTTAGTAACACTGTGTCATGATTTAAAGTTAAGTCAGAGGTTAAACGGAGATATTAAAATACATTCAAGTTGACTTGACATTTAGCTCTGTTCAACATCAGAAACCGAAGCTGTCAGTGTGTCTGTTCAATACAACAGTTTTGACAGAAGTGCCTGTAGGTGCATCTGATCTGTTCTGTTGTTGGTCGGCCCACTTGGTTTGTTGACCAAATATAACACAGTAGTGGTGGCTGCTACTCTCTGAAACAATGGTGTTAATGAAATCCAAATATAATGTAATGCATTAAAAAATCGTTAAACACATTACTACAATAGCAGGAATAAGAGTTGTAAAGCTCTCTGAAATAATAAACTCCAGAAATCATGTCAAGAGTTCAGCACTGTTCATGAGGAAAACCTCAGGGGGCACAAATAAGACTGAGTTAAGCATGGCTAAAGCAGTGCTGGGTAAAAACATTTATGCAGCTCTCTTTTTTTTTTTTTTTTTTTTTTACAGCAATTTTCTCTTCTCTAAACAATTTACTTCTTAAACTTAAATTTAATGTTCTGGTTCAGTTTGCATGTTTTTCAAACATTACCCTTAATTTGGTAATCATTGCCATTTCATCTTTTCCTGCTTTAGGTTTAGCCAATATGAACTAAACATCTTGTACTTACCCACTATAAAAATTGTTTAATACTTTATTCTTTTTCTTTATTATTTAGTATTATTAAGAATTATGAAAATAGGTACAAAGTGTGCCCCTTCCAATTATGAATTAATTTTTGGTTGTTTCAAAATCTCCTACAGCAGAAAAAGATGCAAAAAAAGATTTTTTAGAAGTTGGAACTCAACAGTTTTGCTGTAAATATTCTCCTTATATCATTCCTCATTAATGCACTGCAAAATGTGGCACCAACATCTTAAATGAAGGGGGAAAGCACTAATGACATATCTGGGATAGTGTGTCCCAAGACTTAGTTTGTGGACACTATTACAAGACAACAGCTGATGAAAGTATAAAAAATGGTTGTGGAAATAGTTTTTGTTAGTTGAACCAAAGCTGTGACTTTGTTTGAGTTCTTTCCTCTGCTAACATCTTTTTTCTCCAGCTATCTCCTTCTCTACGTGTTGTCTCCTCTGTTACTGACACGCATGGTGTAATAACCAGATCGTGTGGAGCTGCTGAGCTGTTCCACATGTGAAGGGTGCGTCAGATCAAATTAGGCCTTGCTGACAAAGGGCCTTTTTATACACAGGTGCACGGTGGGCGAGCTAAGGGCTGCAGTCAGACACGTATTCCAGAAGCCAACAAGCAAAGAAGCCAGTCAGTAAGTTAATCAGTCAGCCTGCCACTCACACAGCAGAAACTTCAGCTGCACCATGTGTCGCGCCTAGATCTGCAGGGTTTGTCTTTACATTGCCGTGTTGCAAAAGAATGCCAAAAAATGCCTTCAGACATTTTTATTTTATGACTGCCTCCATTATTCAGGGTTCGTACGGGTGCTGGAAATCCTTGAAAATGTTTGCATTTTGACGACGTTCTCAAGGTTTGAAAAGTGCTTATATTTTGAATGAAATGCTTGAAAATGCTTTAAATTGTAACTATTTCTTTTGCAACAAATACCTATCTAACTGAATCTTGTGTTTATTAAATGGAGAAATAAAATGTTGGAGAGCCCGAAAATGAAACCTGCTCGCTTATGTGTGACTGCGATCTGCCAGTCTTTTTCTATGTGTGGCTCCGCCCCCATGAAACCACTACTGCACCATGCCGGGAGGTTGTCGTTTCAATGAACGTTGGCTGGAAGATGAAAAATACAAATTATGGATTAAACGGGGACAAACCCCACGAGTTGCCTCTGGTAAAGTCTGCAAAAAAGATGTGCAGGTTTTCACAATGGGCAACTCCGCGCTCTCGAGTCACATGAAGAGTAAGTCATAGACTTTTAAGTAAGCCAACTGAAGTAGCCTAGTACACGTTAACGTTAGCGCCTATTTGTTTATGCTAGTAACTGCCAACGTTCCAAAAAAACAAAAAAAAACAACGAAGTTTTAATTCATTGCCAGGCCCAGACCTTAAAACAGCAATGATAACTCTACGGCTGATAATACTGAATTGCGACACCCTCTGGTTGGTTATATTACTACGCCATGGCAGAGAAGTAATTTTCTTTGATCATCCGAGTAATAATTTTGACTATGTATTGGTATGTAATTTACGGTGGTGTAAGGTGCTGGAAAAAGTTTTAAAATGGATCTTGAAAGTGCTTGAAAAGTGCTTGATTTTGACTTTGGAAAAGGTGTACGAACCCTGATTATTTTTATTTCCTCCCAAAGAAATTTGACAGTAAAGAATTAAGGGTTTTGCATCAAATATGAATGAAACAGAGATTTGCATTTCACAGCGGCAAATCGCAACACACCACCAAAGTGATGTCAAACACTGCCTTCTCCAAATGAGGAGCACAGTATCTAACTGTGTGGTACTGTGTTTATCTCTCCTTCCCAAAGTTTACTGCATTCTCTCTCCAAGTTGTCACTTTTCATATGTGAGCATAAATCCCCTCCACACACAGCAGCAGTCCCGTAGGGTGTGGGGATAACTATAATGCAGCTGCAGCAGTGCAGGCTGAGTTATTACGTTTAATCCGTCTAATGGTTGAGTTTCATAGAATGGGACCCAGTCTGCCTTGAAACTAATTCTGTCTGGGCATTTTGTTTAATTCGCCACACTGGGCCATAAGCCTCTCCAAAGGCAGGCTGCCCCCTCTATTCTTTTCTCTCCACCCCTTAAGAATATAAACCCCTTATCTCCCCAACCCCCCCTTCTCTTATGGATGGCAGAACACTGGGTGACTTGTGCTGGAGAGTGATTTCTCAACAGTCCATAACACATTCTTCTGACGTTTTAGACATATGCAACAGTGTAGGGAAAGAATGAAAGTGAAGCTATCATGTGTGGCTATAAAGCAGCTCCTTTGCACCACCAAACACTATTTTTTTGACAGAAATATTGTGTGTGCTTATGCACACTTGGAAAGGCATGGAGCATATGGAAATTGAGACACATGTCTTGGGGGGGGGG
>NW_015151989.1:68010-70377 GCF_000732505.1 Cyprinodon variegatus | reverse complement strand
AGATGGTCTCACATGCAAAAAGTTATGGCTTAAAAAAGCTGGTTGTTAAGCATGATCGCCCATATTGCATGTGTGCATGTACCATCTGCATTTACCTGCTGCTACTGTACCTAAGCAGAACTTAAAACATGGAAAACCTGAGTTCAGCTTCATTGGAAAACAATGCTGCTTTAACTAGGGAGGTTTGGTGAGGGGGGGTGATTGCCATGTCAGTTCGTTACGTTGCTGAACGCCGATAATCCATGTTCGCAAATCCCGTGCGTTTAGTCAAATTATTCCAGTCTTTAAGGATCCCATTGTGGCCATTTGCTGTAGAGCTGCTGTCTGAGCCCCCCATAGGGACAACAATGCCGCCATTCAGAGGCCATTTGCTGCAACCAACCAGCAATTTCAGGTGTGAATTTACTGTGTAGTCGATGGCCTATATTAAATGACCTGAGAGGTGACCTTGAAGACTGAATAATTTTTATAAAAGGAAGAGATAGGTAAAAAATAATTGACTTTGAAACAGAAGAAGCATTTCAGCTTTGTTGAGATCTATTATACTTTACCCTGAAGGCCTTAAATTTAAGCTGAATTATCTTAAAAAAGATATCACTGTCTGTTCCTGCTAAATCTATTTTCTTTCCTCCCACCTTTCCGCAATAATATGCTTTTAATCATATCTTTTTGGCTGGCCTGCTTGTATGGGTTATGTCCAGGGCCCTTTGATGGGGATCTGTGATGCGCCTCAAAGTCTTTTGAAGTGGCCGGCTGGAGAGTAACGGGGGGCTTGCTTTGGAGCCTGGAGCTTTGATGTGCCAAGGGTCTGGAGAGGCCAGCTGCATGCTGCCCTGCACAGATCTGTCAGTAGCACAGCTGCACAGCTTGCTGGGGAACCCCTGACTCCAAACCTTCCTTGCTGTTTGGCTTACATACTGACTTACTCACCTAGGTGACTGTATACAGTACATTGTGTACCTGCAGTGTTTAAAGAGGTCTTTATTAAGAGGGGGGAAAAAATCAAACTTGGTTCTGTCCTTGTTGAATTATGCAAAAGTTTCGACAAGCAAGATTTTTGAATTTACAATTAAAAACCTTTTTTTTTTCTCCATTGTTAAAAAAATTTGTAAAATTTGCTTGTAGATCCAAAACATCTAAGCACGAAAAAAGAATAAACAGAGTAAGTTTGTCAGGGTTTTTCCCCGCTGTACTCTGTATGCCCAGTGGTAAGGATTCCTTACCTGTCTCTCCTGCTCTTCTTATTATTTTCAGTCAAACAGCCAAACGGAAAAATGCCACTGGGAATTTTTCTCCGTGAATTTTACTAAATGAAATCTGTTTTCTCTGNTTATTTTCAGTCAAACAGCCAAACGGAAAAATGCCACTGGGAATTTTTCTCCGTGAATTTTACTAAATGAAATCTGTTTTCTCTGCAGCTGCACAAAAACCATTAAAAACAGACAGTGTGTTCCAACCTGTTTGGTTTCTGTCTAGCTCAACCTTGGCTCAACTCTCAACCAGAAAAAGAGTGTGGTTTCCAAGGCCGCAGTTATTGACACTTAGCTCATTTTCTTTTTCTTTTGAGAAGACGTTGCCATAATTGCCTGACAGCTCTCTCTTTCCTTATTGCTTCACTATTATCCTGGCAAGATTCTCATGCTATGTTAGCATTGAATTCAGTTTCTGTTTATATTTAAATGTACAGTGTATGTATGTATATATAAGGTTGTATGTATAGTTTTTTTAATGTTTGTATATATAAGAAGGCTGCTGTTCTGATTTCTCTGAATCTCATAATTATGCTTTAACCTCTTAACACCAACCTCATTTTGGGTAATCCTCGCCTATTTTGCATACCCAAATGGAAAAACAAATAACAACTGTAAGCCCAAATTACATGTGCAATACACTACTTGAAAGCTAACACACTCTAGTTTTCTAATATATAAATTAAAATGGAGTGACTAGAACACAGACCAATCAGTTCAAACATGACTCAAAGTTGTTGTTTTTTTATTCTCGGAAATGATAGGTCTTATTTGAACAGCAGTAATAAAGACATTCTTGCTAAAAAGCAGGTTTTATTGTATTATATTGGTTCTACATCATGTCAACCACAAATGCAGAATATTTCAGACTTCTAGCTATAACAGTTCCAGAGCTGTGGGTCTTTGACCTTTTGGTTTCAGCTTGGAGCTGCGCGCAATTAGCCTGACGTAGTCCGACTCAATTCTAGTCAGAATATGAGTCTGATACTGCTCCATAGATCTGTGATTATGGGGCGTGTTTCGAACGAACCAGGAAAAAAAATGCCTCTGCACTCAATTGGATAGACCTACAACCAATAAGAGCAACGGAGTGCGTGACGTATGTTAAGCGAGGCAT